>NW_005178531.1:0-32924 GCF_000350225.1 Chondrus crispus | reverse complement strand
GATCTTCGTGTCGTTTCCAGCCCACGCCATGCACCCGATCCACATGTAGGTGTCTGTGATTCTCTCCCATAACTTGTTCCCAGTCTTCCCGTCCCACAACCCCATCCCCCTTCCAAACGACACGAACACCCTCGTCCCATCATTGGACCAACATGCTTTGGACCAACATGCTTTGGACCAACATGCTTTTGCGTAACCACCGTAACCATCCTTGGCCCAGGCCTCCCCGCATTCCCACAACTTGTCGCCCGTCTTGCTGTCCCACATCGCAAACGTTCCATCTTCTGCTGCCGTAAACACCCGCTTGCTATCTCTAGACATCTCCAGACAATGCACAGGGCTTGCGTGTGTCTCAGCATCCCCCCACATCTTCTTCCCCGTCTTCACATCGTACATCACTACGTCTCCGTCTCCAACCACAGTAGCACATATGTCATCGCTTGACCACGCAACAGCCGTGAATTCTTGCCCTTCCTTGTTGACCTTGTCGACTTCCTCTTCCTCCTCCTGCACCCTCTCCAGATTATCCCACCTCCAAATGACAATATTGGAATTCCTATCCGCAGAAAACAGCCGCTTTCCATCTTCTAGCCAGCCCAAGACGCCAACACGCGACCCGCGTGTCGCGATATGCCGCCGTACTTCTGCCCCGGTCTCTGTGTCCCTCACAGAAACCTTCCCGTGGCCACTGGAAGCAGCCAACCATCTCCCATCCCCGGACAGAGATATTGCCGTTGCCAAAAAATCATCAAATTTCGATATTCTCTTCCCCGAGCGTCCGTCCCATACCGACACCACACCCTGATCGTCGCCACAGTACTCGCCACAGCACAACAGCGTCCCGTCCTCCGACCATGCAAGACAGTCAACGTATTTCAAAGGCGCGCTTTCCGCGATACTCCTACCAGTCTCCCCGTCAAAGATCCACAATCTTGCTTCAGATAGTCCCATCTGGAACACGCACGCGACCCGCTTTCCATTGTTCGACCACGAAATCGGCCCGTAGGCCCAATCGTAGTCGGCTAGTCGAATACTCGGCACGCCAATCACCCGAACCATCTCCCCTGTCTCTGCACACAGTATCAAAATTGACCCGTTTGAGCCGCATTTTCCCGTGCACGCCAACCGTTTCCCGCCCGGTGAAAGCGATACTTTCTTGACAACATGACCCCGCATATTCGCTGCCTCCTTGATCTTCACACCTCTCTCAACATCCCACAACACAACCACACCATCTTCTCTCCCAAACGCTACTCGCTTTCCATCCCCCGTCAAGTCAAAAGGGCGACTGTATCTCCTTACATCCAGGTGCCCTACATCCACTTCCTGTCCGACTCGCTTTGCTGTAGCTCCTGTATGCATATCCCACACCTGCACCTGCACGCTTGTTCCATCTGCCTGTTCTACCGCTACGTACTTTCCGTTCTCCGACCAAAACCTGCTCACACCGCATGCCACTTCAAACAACACGTTTTCTTCCATTTCCCCGTCCCGGAATGTCCGACGAAACAGATGCTCCTTACCCCCCCAAGCGATCACTTCGTTCTTAGCTGCGCATCCCGACATTCCCACCACCCTCCCCTGGTACGGAAATATGTCTTGCACCGCGCCTGATACGTTCAAGCCAGGTGTAAGCGACTTCAACCACGGCTTCTCTGCAACTTCCTCTATCCTGCGTAAGAACTGTCCCATTACTTCCGACTCGTTCCTAAATCTCAACAGACCATCGTACAGCTGAAACAATACCTCTCTCGAACTTCGACGAACAAAGGACGCACTCAGCCTCGCCTGTCTAGCAATCTTCTGCAACGACCACAGCCTGCCTCCCGCTTCGCACCGTTCTCCGTCTTCCCCGGCTACGTCCGTCAAAATCTTGAAATCCTCTTGAAGATTTAGCCCCTCTGCCCGAGTTAACTTCTCTGCCACCCACCTGGCATCACTCAAAACATCCCACAAATCCTCGCCCAGCTGCGCCCCCTTGAGATGGCGGCACAAGTTGTGTCGGAAATACTCGTCCTCCACCATATCCTTCTTCCACCCTCTCCCGCAAACCCACGGCGGCGCTTCTTGCCTGTTCTCACTCTCGTTCCATTGCCATTCTTGCACAAGCTTTTCATGCCACCTCTTCTCTCCCCCATTCCCACATCTCTGTTGCACGTAATCGAGCTGCAAATCGTGCAACCTGACTCCGGCGATCTTGCGACCACTTGACACTCCATCCTTTCGTTCCACTAGACTGGCCTCCACGAATTCGTGCAGCACTTTCAATGCCTGAGCTTTTCCTTTCCGTCTCCATAACAAACAGAGCACACTCAACGGCAACCATCCTTGCCGCCGAATGACCACCAGCGACTCGTACATCTCGGCGTAGGACATCAACTGCCCATCTCCTCTGCTCTTCTTTCGATCCATCATGCACAGCGAAACTTCAAACGCCATTGACAGGTTCTCGTATAGGTACGTCCCATCCGCTCTTTCGTCCAATAGTATTGACGATGTATCTTCCAGACACTCCAAGTACTCATCAAGCACATTTTTCAGACAAAGTTCTTTCGCAATCTCACGATGTCTCGCAATCGCTCTGCCAACCACGGACAGCGCAAGCGGAAGCCCACCGCAAAATCTCAGTATCCTCTCCGTTTGATCCCCCAGGCCCTCAACCTCTTCACGTTGTATGTCAGCAGACTTCAGCAAGATTTCCAGAGAGGAAGCATCTTCCTTTGTCGAAAATTGGATTTCTTCGCTTCCCTCCACCACGCCCCACTCTCGCGCTGTGAACGCTGTACGGCTGCTGTTCTCCACATCCGCAATTTCTCTCAGTCTTGACATGACTTTACTCCCGGCTATGCCTTCTCCCCCGACCATGCCTTCTCTCCAGACATCGTCGATAAGTAACAAAATTGTCTTCCCTTTGAACCACTCTGTGACCCTCGAAACCGCAGAGTATAACACGCTTTCTTCACGCACCGCCTTCGCTTGCGTTTCCCCTCCGCTTTCTCTCGTGATGCGGGCCAGATGTTCTATTACTCCTCGTTCTGTCGCGTCTTGACCGAGCACCAGCCAGTATATACCGTCGCAAAACCGGCTGCGAACCTCTTCATCCGAGGCCAGACCGCGTAGGGCGCAAGACTTTCCGATGCCTCCCATCCCCTTCGTCCCCACAACCCCTCCACGGCGCGCTCCAACAGCACCAACATTTTGACGGTCTCCCGGACGCAAAACACTCCGCCTCAATCGTTCTTCCGGAGCCGTCATACGTTCCGTACTGTTGCCAGCATCTTCACTGCGTCCAAACTTCAGTATGACATGGTCCGGGTTCTTTGGCACTTGAAACGAAGCCTTGAAGCCATCCTTCTTCGGGTCCTCCGCGGATGTAGTACGCATTTGATGACGAGCATCGCCACTGGCGTCGCTCCTCTTCGCCTCTTCCTCGAGTGGGCCATGAACGCCTTCTGTCACTACATCGCTCGAGTTATCCTCACATTTCTTTTTCACAGCCAGAAATACTCGTTCCACAAGCTCTCTCCTTGCAAGATGGCCGAAACTATCTTCCGGCAGGTTCGTTGCCTCTTCGTCATTTTCTATCCCAGTGATATCTGCTAGCTCTTGTAGCTCTCTCTTCACCATTTCCGTGCTCGCCTCGCGCTGTCGTTTCTCACTATAAAACTTCTCAGCTTCAAAAATATTCTTTCCTTGATTATCCCGATACCGACTGGGCTCCAACTCTCTACATTCCCGAATACTTAGTCTGTAAAACACCGGAATCAGTGTCGGCGGCAGCATCCCATCGCTTATAGCTTCTCTCCGTCGGCGTAGGAAGCAGCGCAGCTCCCTCATAGTCCATTTTCGAGCGGCAAACTCGGGAGAAAGAATGAAAACACCGACCTTCGCAGATTCCATGGCCTTTGTCATTGCATCCGGTCCGCAGTCCCCGGGCTGCATTGCGGTCTTGTCGAGGAAGCAATTTAAACCATGAGCTTCCAATTTAATGGAAAGAGGACGTGCGATGTATAGCTTGTCCGGGCCAGCATGGCTTATGAACACATCGATAGACTCTTGCCGGTAGCTTCCCTGCATTTCTAATTAAATAGCCAGACGCCTAGGACAAGACAGAGAGAAAAGAGAAGTTGATGAGGTGCGGAGTGTGTTTTGCGTGAAAACGGCGCCGGTCGGTCGAAAAACAGGGATGCGAAGGTTGATGGCCGCGTTCAGCGCGTGGCACTCTTGTCTTTGTCAACGGTCAACGTGTCTACGGCGTTGTCAACGAAAGCGGAATGAGTGGGGACGTTTGTGTGGATGAGTAGGATGAGACGAAGTACTTGCGCTTGCTGTTTCGTGAATGAACGCTCGTAGAACTCGAGCGTGGAAGGAAGCACCCAGGGTGTATTACAGCCTCGTGAATGAACGCTCGTAGAACTCCAGAGTGGAAGGAAGCAACCAGGGTGTAAGGGCTGTTTGTTGCTCGCCTCTTGATGGTGGCGGATTTGTCAGAACGCGGGGGGTACTCTGTGCTGTAACAGCTGCCTTCATGGCCACCAATATAAAAATAAATGGCTTAATGCTGCAATCAGTAGGCAACAATACAGTACAACAATAAAAAATGGCTTGCGTTGTACCCTTCTCATTGGCGTACTGTGTGACACGGCTCAAATTGGGACACCAAAATTATAATGCCGCGCCGCATAGTTTCGCCATATGATGGGTTGATCGACCTTGGTATGAGGGAGTCGGAGGCACATGGTTGCCGACCGAGGAGACGGCGACGGCAGCAGACGGGCACCATATCTCCGTCTGCGGCAACGGAGAGCTCAAATTCAAGCTCTGGGGCACTACGTTCGTCGAACCCGTAAGGGTAGCTGAGAACCTCCCCAGCAAGGTTCTGATTGGTAGTCGGTTTTGGCGTCGCTATGGTTTGGTCTTAAATCTGTCATCTCTACGAGCTGAGATATGGGTTGAGGGAAGGCCCATTCGCGGAAGGGTGACGAAGACGCGGACGAACAAAACCGGCCCGGAACTGATGGCAGCAATATCCGACGCAGACGTCGACACTACAATTTTGGACATGGAATTGTCCCAGTTCCACCCGAAGAAAGCCGTCCGAGAAAGGCTACGTGAGGTACTGTGGAAGCACCGCGCGGTGTTTAAGGGACTTGGCCGAATCAAGGGCGTGTAGCATAGAATTCAACTTGTAGAGGGTGCCATTCCCGTTTGCTGCCCCATAAGGAGACGTTCTCCTCGGGAAGAAGAGGTGGAGCGAGCAGAGATGCAGAAACTACTCAAGAGAGGAGTCGTGGAGCCGGCTTCATCGCCTTGGGCCGCCTGTAATGTTTTTGTGAAAAAGAAGGACGGCACTCTGCGTGTAACTTCAGACTTTAGAGAGCTTAATGCGTTAACAGTCACTGATTCGTACCCCATGGAGGATGTACGCGCCACCCTTGACTGGATGGCAACGAAGAGCATTTTTTCTACCTTCGATCTTAAGGACGGATTTTTCCAGATCGAGCTCGAAGAGAGCTCTCACGATTTGACAGCTATCCGAACAGTTGTCGGATTGCTTCGATACATCCGCCTCTCGCAAGGCATGAAGAACTCGCCTGCTGTGTTCCAGCGAATCGTTAACCTCATCCTGGGGGGCAGGAAGAGTCTTGACATCTGGGCGTTTATGGATGATGTCAGTCTGGGCACTGACACTGTGGAAAACATCTCCAGTCCGTGGATTCGGCACTGAAGACTTTCTACGACGCGGGAGCAAGATTAAAGCTATCAAAATGCCAATTTGGCGTTCGTGAGGCCGAGATATTGGGTCACAAGATCGACAACAGCGGCATTCGGCCGTCGGACACGCATTTGGCGGCGATTAGGCAGCTCGTCGAGCCGGGCGGAGGGGAGGGGCTCATGAGGTTCCTTGGATTGATGAACTTCTTCTCTGACTTTATCGACTATTTCTCGAAGATTGCAAAACCTCTACACGAGGTGCTGGTCGGGACCGGTTTCAACAAAAAAAAGAAGAGAGGCCAGAGATTGGTCATTCTGGACTGGGACCGCCGTTGGGGGGAACGCCAGAGAAGGGCATGGACAGACCTGAAGGAGGTCTTGAGTGACACGGAGTTTCTCACAGCACCAAGACGAGGCGCAAGCAAGAAGCTGATGACCGACGCCAGTGCGTACGGCCTCGGCGGTGTTCTGCTGCAGATGGGAAAAGACGAACGGTGGCATCCTGTGGCTTTTACGAGTAGAAAGCTCACTGACGCCGAAAGGAAGTTTACAGTAACCGAGAAGGAGTGTCTTGCGGTTGTTCACAGTCTACGCAAATGGCGCTTCTACCTACATGGGGAGACGGACGTGGTCGTGGTAACGGATCATTGTTCGCTGAAGTGGCTCATGAGCCTCAAGGATCCACGGGGAAGATTGGCGAGGTGGATGGTGGACATTCAAGATTTCACCTTCACAGTCCAATATGCCCCAGGCGGGGAGCTTGTTGTGCCCGACACCCTAAGTAGGGACTCCGTCGAGAAGCCTCTTTGCGCGCGCTGTTACAAAATCATCGAGGAACGGCCACCCGAAGGGAGAAGAACCGAGGCTATCTGCGAACTAGTAGACTTGTCACGCTTCGGCGGTGGCCCTACCGCGAGAGAATTTCGTGCAGCACAGCGTCATGAATTCGGGGACATCGAAGAGTTCGCACACAAGAAGAGAGGCGCTGGATATTTTGTGGATGAAAAGGGGTTTCTGCGCCGTACTAGGGCAACACGGGAGCTCATTGTGGTACCGGAGGTGCTGGTGGATGCAGTGCTGGACGCGCTGCATGGATCAAAGCTCAGCGGGCACTACAGGGTGAGGCGGACCACGGATCGACTTTGCCGTTCCTTTTGGTGGCCTGGTTGGAAGCAGAATGTGGAAAAGCGATTGCGATGCTGCGTAGCATGCACCGCCACAAAGGCTACCCAGCCCGCAAAGCACGCTAAGATGGTAGTTTATCATCCGCAAAGGAGGTTCCAGCAAGTCGCAGTCGACGTCCAGTCCGTCACACCGAGAACTGCAGCCGGGAGTGCAAAATTTTTAGTGATCGTTGATACTTTCACGCGCTTCGCTCGCGCGATTCCTATACCGGATGAACGTGCTGACACCGTCGCCAAGCGGATACTTGACGAATGGGTGTCAATTTTCGGTCCTATGGAGAGTCTTTTGTCAGATCGGGGGCCGAATTTCATCGGGACTGTAGTCAAGAAGATGGCGGAGCAACTCGGTGTGAGACGTGTGAAGACCCCACCCACAAGCAAACGGCTGTGTGGAGAGGTGGAATAGGACTTTGATGCAGGACTTTGCCTGCTTCATGAGCGCCGGGAGCGAGGATTGGGATGCGCACGTTGCCCTAGCATGCTTCCGGTACAATACAGGCGTGTGCGAGGCTACTGCTTTGACTCCATATGAGGCAATGTTTGGCATCCCTGCGTTTATGTCTTGGGGTCCTGAGGAAGCCAGCCGCGTTCGAGGAGAGCCGTATGACCTGGGAAATCATCTCGAAGCACTACACGACAGATTGCTGTCACGCCGAATGAATTCAAGGGAAGCCGCTGCGCAGGGATATGACAAAGACGTGAGGGACCTGGGATTTGTTGTCGGAGACCGGGTTCTGGTGTGGTCTCCAGAACTCGCCAGCAAAGAAGGTAACAAAATCATCCGACCCTGGCTCGGACTGTACCGCGTTGACGAAGTCCTGTCTCCCGTGAGCTTCCTCCTGAAGTCAGAGTTGGGGAAGAAGGTCGCTCGCGTCCACCCGAACCGGATGCAGAAGATTGCTGCCGGCGCGACTCAGACCTGCTGTGCGAGGAATGGCGTGTTTCCGGATGGATTGAGACTACTAGAGCGCATGAAGGATTGGAAAGAATTTGTGGAGCCTCGAACTGGGAAGAGGCAAAGGCTGTTCAAGGTTCGTATCGCCGGCAGGAAGTCCCCAAGCTGGACAAAAGAGGAAGACATACCAAACGTAATTGTGCAGATGTTTGATCGCAGGGAAAGAGAATCGCGGAGCAATCCCGGGGAATGAGCAGAGGCGAAGGAAAAGGGACGGATGTTGAGGAATGACTTAGAAACACGTGGAGACGTGGATAACGGGTCCATGAACCGGAACTGAAGGGCACGCGCGCTCCTGTAGGGAACCGAAAGCGCGGGGGATCCAGTTCCCGAAGGGAAACGAAGACGGCAACGGATGGCAGGAGTCGGGGCGAGGCGAGCGCGGGGCTGTCGGTAAGGGAAGCGAAAGGAAAGGCAGCGAGGGATTAGTCATTTTTATGGGGCAAGAGAGGGAGAGAGACGACGAAGGGAGTAGGCAAGGGGGGGTCAGAGACAGCCGAGCCCCCTCGGGGAAGTAGTATTTAATAGCCAACCCTCGGAGATAGACAAGAGGGGGGCAGAGGCGGAGCAATAACCTGTTGAATTCAACAGGTTGCTCGGTGCCAGGCGGTTGAGATAATCGCAACAGTACAACAATAAAAAATGGCTTGCGTTGTACCCTTTCATTGGCGTAGTGTGTGGCACGGCTCAAATTAGGACACCAAAATTATAATGCCGCGCCGCATAGTTTCGCCATATGATTTTGCTAAATTATTTCGCAACGAATTAAATCTATTCGTTTGATGAAAAATAGTCATGCTCTGACAAACGGTCAGTTTTCTGCTCCTCATGCTTTAGCAGAGGTTTCCGTCGCTCTCAATAATGATTATGTGTTGCGCAACATTCTAAGAAAAGATGTATGCCTGTAAAAGAACCCCACACCTAAGAAATCTAATAGAAAATTCCTCGCAACAAGAAACGCAGCGACGGTTGGCAATTTGCAGTCCACTCGTGCTCGTTTGGAGGGGCGGAATCCCCCAAAGGCGCCCGTACCCGACGTTTATCACATTCAGGAGTATAATGTAGAGAATGATACTGCAAACAAAGAAAATAGGGACTCTCAAAAACGTCTGAAAGCGCAGTCTGCGGTGTCGCCTCTCGAAGACATAGTTGGCGACGACTTGCCGATCTCGCAATGGCCAAGAGCCCGAAAACAGCGGAGGTTGAGGAAGGCGAGTTGTTTAGGACCCGCAAGCACACGGCAGCGTCGGCTTTGTTGGGTCTCTCCCATTACAGATGAAGCGTGAAAGACATGAGATTTCTCGTCGTCCCACTTTGACCCAGGCACAGTTTGGACACCAATTCTCCGGTCCAAATTAAAGATGTTTTTCCTCAAATACGCACTGCATTCACATATTTTATCATAACTTCTTATGTGTCCCACATCAAGCCAATGAGAAGGGTACTGTAGTTCACTGCCGACAAATCAACTAATTTACAGTACTTTGGGTCTGGAATAAGGTAAAAATAAACTCCAATCTCATCATCGCTTTCGGCCATCACCAATCACATCGACAACTGCTCTTTGACGCAAGTCGCCAACAATAGAGACTTTACTGTCGTTGTGTTGCCACTTCGTGAGGCCGTTTGTCAACGGAGGACCGAGCCTGCGCGAGGGAGGACACACGGGTGACAATTAGTCACAGAGACAAGTGGGCTCCGTGCGCGCTTCGCGCGCCGAGCCAAGTCCCTTCCTCCTCCGCTCCTCGTTCCGCACGCGCCGCCGTTCCCCGTCCCGATGCTGCCCCGCCCTCTGCGCTAACTCTCCCGTCCTCTCTCCGGTCTTCGTAGCCCCTTGCCCCCTCGTCCTGCCACGCGTTCGTCGCCCCTGCGCCCCGCGCGCGGTCCGCACCGCCGCCCTCCGCGGCGGCGCTCACATCCGCCTAACACTCCGCTCGCTTCCGCCTAACACTGCTATCCGGCGGCGGATCCCGGCATCCACCCGCCCGCGCGCTCCCTCCTACACCGCCGGCTGCGACACCTGCTCCGCTCGCAGCAACCACCTTCCGCGTTCCTCGCCCCTGCGTGATGCGCGCGGCCTGCGCCGCCGCCCTCCGCGCCGCCGCTCGCACCACCACCTCCACCGCCCTGTCCCGAGCTCACCCGTCTGCCACGTCCCCGAGCCGCAGGCACACCCCGCCCACAAGCCCGCAGAACGTCTACGCCACGCCCGCGTCCGTCCGCCCTGCCACCGCCGCCCACCACGCGTGTCACCCGCCACATCTCGCCGCGCACCGCGCTCTTCACCGCGTCCTGCCTGCTTATGTTGCGCAGCAGCCCCACGCAGCTCGCCACCACGCGCGCGTCGCCCTCCCGCCGCTCCAGCAGCGTCCCCGCCGTCGCGTGGAACCGCTTTGCGTGGAGCTGCATGCACACCTCGTCCGCGATCGCGCGCGCACGCCCGTCCCACCCTCCGCACACGCCCACCACGGCGTCAACGCCCGCCTCCGCTGCTACCCGGCACACCACGTCCGCCACCGTCTCTGTGCAACCCGGTTGACGCCCGCTCGCCGTCGCGCCTCCCCCGCCCCCCGGCACGCGCGTCCGACAGGTTTTGCAGCCCGCTCGCCGTCACGCCTCCCCGCCCCCCGCACGGGCGCCCGACAGCTTTCGCAGCCCGCTCGCCGTCCTACCTCTTCAGCCCCCCGGCACGCGCACCGGTTGAAGCCCCTTGTAGTACTCCACGCCGTCCAGCTCCGACCCGGTCCGCGGAGCGGACCGGGTCGGAGCTAGCGGAGCTCCGCTCCCCCCCGCGCACGCGCGCGTGTGGTGCTCCACGCCGCCCCGCCCAGGCGCCCCCCCCCTCTATTCGCCACGGACGCCCCACGCTCACCCTCCCACACCGTCCCCATCGCCGCCCCGGCCCACACCTCCTCCACGTCGTCGCCGCACACCCAAAACTGCTCTCCGCCCACCATCATCTTGCAGCCCACCGTCCCTGTCGCCGCCCGTCGCCGCCCTGCCCTGCACTTCCCCGTCGCCGTGCATCGACATCCGCTCCCCAACGTCGAAGCTTCACGCGCTGCGCAACTCCGCCTTGAAGAATTCCGGCCCCCCCCGGACAGCCGCCCGCGCACCACCGCCCCGCCCACGACGCCGTGAGCCTCCGGCAATTCGGGCAGCCCCGTGTCTCACGCGTCCGCCCCCCGTCGTACGCGTCCATCTACTACACCGCCGTCACGTGCTCGCAGTGCCCGCCCCAGTTCTTCCCACTATGTAGATCCGCGTGGCGCGGTTTAAACGAATCCGGGCTAAAATTTGTAGTGTACTGTAGCGCAGCCGCGCTCCGCAGTCCGCACAGTCATTTTAATTCTAATTTTTACACTTGTCGCCACTTGTCATCGCCACGTGTCCCCGTGGCGGCCCGGCCTGCGGCCAGGCCCCGCCCGTGGCCGCCAGGACACACGTGTCCCCGTGGCGCGGCCTGACCTGCGGCCAGGCCCTGCCCGTGGCCGCCATTTGTCACACAGACTGGCAAACAGACAGACAGACACGGATTTTTAGTGCCTGTGGCAGCCACGTGTCCCCGTGGCGCCCTGGTCTGCGGCCAGGCCGCCCCGCACGTGTCCGCCGCCACTTGTCACGCTACTTTTCACCGCAGCGCCAATGGCAAGGCAGGCACACACAGACTGGCAAACAGACAGACAAACAGACACGGATTTTAGTAGTTGTGGACAAGTGAGCTCCGTGCGCGCTTCGCGCGCCGAGCCAAGTCCGCGTGGAGGAGCAATAATTCGGAAGGGTGGCAAAGGCGAGATGTAAAGAGAATGGCGTTTACTTTTTTGATGACTACTGAAGGACCTCGGGGTACACTACGTTTCGCGTTGTTGCATCGGACTCTCGAGTGAGGATAGTGACGTTGCTAGAGTGAGTAGTCCTCGATAATGCGACGTAGATTTGACCGTGCGAGAAGCAATGATCTCGTAGGTCGAGACCAATGCGGCCACCGAAGGACTGGCCTTGGGCTTTGTTCGTTGTAAGGGCGAAGCACGTGCGAATGGGGAACTACGTTCGAGTAAAGCCAGGAATGGGAAATTGTCGTCACCTGGTCTGCAGGGCATTCGTGGAAGGCAGAGTCTGTTGCCTTCATGTGACCCCGAGGTAACGCGTAGAAAGAATAGGTTGTTGGTCATTTTCTCGATGACATATCGAGCGCCGTTGACGTGACCGGAAGTGGGATGGAGATTGCGCAGAAGCATGACGATGAAACCTTTCTTGAGCTTGAGCTTGTGGTCTGGTAGATCAGACCCGGCCGTCAAGGTGTTGAGCATTTCCGTGGGATAGATCAGCGCGTTGGTGTCTTCGCTCTCGACCTTGTCTGCGCTTAAATATGTTCGATACGGTCCCGGCATCATGTTGCCGATGACTTCGTTGACCTGCTCGAGCGGTCTGTTCTTTGTGGTGAGTATAACGCGCTTTGTGAGCCATGTAGGGTCGGCGTGATTGTCTCGAATGCCGTGGAAGACCTTGAGGCATAAATTGCGGATGGTGTGCTCGAACGCTACGGACTGTGGTAGTGAGATCCATTCCGGGCGCTGATCGCATTGAAGTCTGCCTTCCCCGACGCTGAGGAGGAACTGTGGGAAGTTGAGAGCCTCCACATCTGCTGCGGGGTCCCCTTGGAGAGCAGTGAGGCGCATGTTCTCGGTAAGGCACAGGAATCGGCACTCTCGATACAGCGGGGAAGATTTGACGCACGCGCTCACGATTTGACCTCTGGACCCGCCCGGAACGACGGGAAGGATTTGTCTAAAGTCTCCAGCGAGCACGAGGAACTTTCCTCCGAAGGGCCGGTCGGCTTGCATCAAGTCGCGAAGGGAGCGATCGACAGTCTCAATGCAGTTTCGATAGCACATGACGATCTCGTCCCATATGATAAGATCGACTTGTTGCAATGTACGACCGGTATCGGAGTTTGTGGAGAAGTTGTAAGTGCTTTCAGCAGATACAGGAATGGGAATCTTGAACACGGAATGAGCGGTGCGTCCACCGTCGAGCAACACTGCAGCAACAGCAGATGTGGCGACGGCGATGACTTGCTTGGGGCGCGAACGAAGGAAGTCTTGAATGGCGCTGAGCACGAACGTTTTGCCTGTTCCGCTAGGAGCATCGAGGAAGAAGAGACGACTACTTTGTGTTGGCATAGAAGGTCCGGCAACGGCGCTGGAGGATCCTTGAAGCAATGCCGAGACGGATACGCCTGGAAGCATGGAGCCTACTATTTCGTCAAAGGCATGGCGCTGATTTGTGTTTAACAGCGGCAACGATGTCTGTAGTCGCTCTTCGCACTACTGCGCTTGTGCTTCGGGTGTCTGGATCTCGTTTGTCTGTTCCGAAGCGGGCAGGCTGTCATCGGGGAGTGGGAGTCCGAAGTGTGCGAGCGTCCAGTTGGAACGCACCGTCTGCAGGGCCTCCTGTACCTCTCCAAGCACGTAAGCTGTGGCGTGGTGATCATCGCGAAACTGCTGTCTTCGAATGGGTTGTCCGCGTGCGCGATTGCGAATATCGGTGAGAAACATGTGCAGGTGGTCGTTCTACAGCGAGAGAGGATCCGAAGGTTGGCAATGTGCGAGAATCGTAGCGAACAGATGAGAAAGGGGAACGAAGCTTGACCGGAATGAATCTCAGATGACGTGCTTCCACTCGGCATCGTTGGCCAGCAAACCAAGTCGTAAGCACGCTTGTCGGAAGCTGGTGCACTGCTCGCCGTCGATGTTTCGCAAGTTCTCGAAGGATGTTGCCCCCGGCACCTGTGTGATGAGGAGGCGAAGAAAGTAGGGCTCACCCTCCCTCGGACTGACAGTATAGATTCGACCGACTACGTTGGCGCCCGTGCCACTGAAATCATAGGCTTCCTCTTCGCTGCTGGCGTTCCGTCTTCGCAGGGATGCTCTTGGACTCCATGACTTGCTGCTTTTCTTCCACGTAAAGTACTTTGGAAACTTGTGGTACCGAATATGCCTCGCGCTTGGGTAATTTTCGTTGGATTTGAACCACTCGGTCAGCTTCGTACCTGATGCCGGTCGAAGCGCCGCCTCCTGCTCTCTTCCTTCCTCAAAGTAAACCATATGGTGGTTGGGCAGATGCACTGAAAGTCTGACCACTGGAGGATTGCGATCCACAACATATCAAAGGAGAATAACCTCCATGCGGCCTCCGATGCAGACACGTATCTGGCATCTTGGAAGTTCGAGATCTCGTCGTAGCACTCGTTTTTGGCAGTGATTTCCATGGTCACTCGGTCTTGTCCCTTGCACACATACTTGAAGAGGTACCTGATTCCGCCAACGCGTGACACGCAGAGTTCCACATTCAAATGCAAAGCGAACGATCTTAGAAGTAGAGGACTGTGGGGCACGAACCAGGAGTTGTCGACCACGACGGATTGCTGTCGTCGGCCAATACGGGAGGGACGCTCGATGGAGACGCCACCTGCTCAGGGGGACCTTCTGCGGTACGTGATGTAGTACTCACTTTCGGACTGGCTGGTTTCGTGTTTGATCGGTTTTGGAAACCGTTTCCTGCAGTACTGCTCGCCCATGCACACGGCTGTTGGATTGCGTTCTCCACATGGATTGTGAATCATATGCTTAAGCACGACCTCTTGGAGTTCTGGATCTTGGGCAGACGGGATCTCGGCAGAGATAATGCGGTCGACGTTTTCGGGAGTACGCATATCATTCTTGGAGACTTCATCTAGGAAAAATACAACGTGAGCGTGGGGAAGACCGCGTTTCTGAAACTCGATGACTCGTACATGGGCAACAACGGTTCCGAATACTTCTTCGTTGATGACCAAGGACATGAGATCTTTCATTTTCAGACGAAACACACGTGCGCACAGATCCAGTCTGTCCTGAGAAGTTTGATTGGGCAGCAGTGCTCTTGTGATCTCCGGCCAGCTAGGATTGCATGTCATGGTGAGGAAGATGTCCGGGTGGCCAATTTGGTTAGATATAGCAATGATGCCGTGCATATGCTGCCTCATGTGGCGGTCACATCCGATGTGCGTAGAAGGGAGAATGAACAGTCGTCCCGCACGCACGGCATCGGCTTCATCTTCAGCACGACCGGAGTCTCCTGGGCTGTCGCGCAGTGAGGTGTAGTCGGCGGCTCGAAGCTGTGTCTGGTTGTGGCGGAGATACGAAAGCCTTTCTGCCTCCACTTTGCAGAACTGGTCAACCAAATATTGCTGAAAGAGTCGCGCTGCGTGCAAGATTGTGCTGAACTCGCCTGCTCTTTCGAACAAATGCCATCCGTAGTACATCATCGGAGTAATCTTGGTACGTCTGCCGTCGTCATCACTGAAGAATCGAAGCTCTGGATACCATCCATCTCTACCGTTCGGGAACAAAAGCACGTAACTCAACGGATCGTATGCACGATGACTGACTGAAATCGGATCCAGCACTTCGTTCCCGTTACTGTTCAGAGTCCCTCGCCTGCGCACGACGATATCTCTTCGCCCAATCTCTCCGTCTTCATTTCCAGGGATCAATGCTGCCACTTCAGAAGCTTCGGGACCATTGTACCGGCGCACGTGCTCATGACTTGGCCTGCGGTCGGCATGGATGAACATCTGGTACGGGGCTGGAGTGTTGGGTTGAGGGGATTGAGCCCATTCTCGCATACTGAGAACAGTCTGCACGTAGGGGTTGCATTCGTGCAGCATGTGCGTCAGTTGCATTATCAATGCCTCTTCCAGTCGTGTAGAGTTTCCAAGCCTTGTACTCGTCTGGGTGGCGTAGTCAGTGTCGTGAATGTAAACGGAAGCGTAGGAAGGCACCCGCCCCTCGGATGGCATCATGGGACCCATGTAATGGTACATCTCGCCCTGCATCGTCATTGTTGGGTTAAAATTGGAAGGGCCGGGCCCTCTGTTCACCCATTTGGCGACCACAGATGCCATAGACAGCGCTGCATTGTATGCTCGAATGTTCTTACGGAAGCGGCGGGACCTTTGAGTATCATCGATGAGAAGAGAGCGCAGAAGAGCTGGAGGGTCGGGAAGAAGGGGCAATGACAGCTTTCCCTTCTTGCAGCATGTGGAAAACATCGGCCTTGCCGCAGAACTGCTCAAGAGGCGTTCTTGGACGAAATGCAAAGCTTTGCAGTGCGAACACTCAGTACAGATCATGCCGAGATCGCGGTACGAAGGCGAGGAGTCGGGAAGTGGAGATAAGAGCTGTCGGGAAGCACTTCGAGCGTGGCGGTCGGACCCTTGCCGCGCATTCCGAATCGGTGTGTCCTGTGCATCCCTTGATCGTTGGGTGGAGAGACGGTCAAGGTCTGGCCGCGCTTCACGAATGGGAGTACATTCCTCTGCTCTAGCGCTTCGTGACGCAATGCGCTCCCTTCGCACCGTGCATCTCGGAGGGGGGTTGTTTGTTCCGCTCTAGCGCCCCGTGTCGCAATGCAATGCGCTTCGCGCCGTGATTCTCGGAGGGGGGTTGTTTCTCCCGCTCTGCGCGCCCTTGCTCTCTCCCTGCCTCGTTGGAGACGCTCTTGGCGCTGCTCAGGAGTCTCTGCTGCTCGTCGTGCTGCAGTACGTTCCCGGTTGGTTGGGGGACGCGCTGCAGTCTCAGATTCGGTTTGTTGAGCCCTCCGGATTCTCGCACGGTCTCGACCTGCCTCACGACGTGCTTGAGCATCAGCTTCAGTCTCTTGCGCTCTTCTTGCCTTGCACGCGCGTTTCTTTGCTGCCTTCTTGCTTCTGCCACGTCTTCATCCACTGGTCCCGCCTTTTCCGTTCTGCTCGGCACGCTAGTGAAATCCTTGTAAGTGCAGCTAGGGTTGACGCAAGTGCGAGAGGTCCGTTGTAGATCGCCATGAGTCGTAGCAAGCAGTCCTCAAAGGTCAAAACGCAACGTCAGCCAGCAAGGTCGTCCGCGAGAGCAATTAGCAAAGTAGTAACAATAGGGCCTTTATTTTCTTGTACTATCCCGTGATAGATCGGAGCTTACGCTTGTGCTTCTTGCCCGCCAGATGTCGCCTGAAGTCGTGTGCAGTGGCAACCGTGCACGCACACACCTCGCACCGGAATGTTCGGCCCGCTTGATTCACTTGAGCCACATGCCCCTCAGTATGCGCATGCCCATCCTACAGTACCGCGCGCGAGCAATGAAAGTTGCAGGTGTCACACGTGTATACGGGGACACTGCGCAACACAGCAGTGACAGCTGGCAACGTGCGCGCACGCGGCCGCTCGATCGCACGTGGCACACGTAGCCCACGAAACGTAGGAATGACAGGCGGAGGTAAACGTGTAAAACGTGGGACCGTTGCGCGCGATACACGTGGTGCGGGTGCCGGCGCAGGGGCCGGCGGAAGACGTGGTACACGTGGCAGAGGGGCGCGCGGTACACGTGGGGCGGGCGCGGGGGCAATCGAAGGGACGTGGACACGTGGGGCGGGCGCACAGGGCGGGGCTGGATGAGTTACGTTGACACGTGTCGACGCTGTGGGGGACTCGGAAAAGTTCAGGCGGATCGGGGTAGCGCCGCGTCGCGCGGCTCGCAATTCTGGGCGTTCTTCTTGAGTAGACACTTCGCAGAAAAGACACACACCGTGTATAGTCAGTAAGCGTTCGCGTGCGCTCAAATGCCGCGGGCAGCAAGCTGGCCAGAGCATTGAGGACAGTTATTAACTTACTCACTTGCGTAGACGGTGTGCGCGGGGATCGGTAGAGAACGCGAAGCGGGTCGGGAGTGTATTTTTTATTTTTTCTGTACTGTAGTGTAGCATTCAAAATTTAAATTTGTACTGTACTGTAGTGCTACGATCGTGCCTAAAGCCACCTCGTGTCCACGTGGCGGACCTGGCCTGCGGCCAGGCCCCGCCCGTGGCCGCCACTTGTCACGGCAGCGCCCCCGTGCGCCAATGGCAACGCGGGAACGCACACACAGACAGACAGACAGACACGGAAATTAGTATTAGTACAGGATAGGACGAGGCCCAAACGCCGAACGCGATGGTTAAGCAGCTTTCACTAAAAATGTGTTTACTGCTTTTTCTTCTACCCTCCTCCAGGTGCTAGTCACCGGGTGGGGAGCTGAGAATAGTATACCCCCCCTTTTTGACGGGGAACACACACAGGGTATTGCGGGAGCATCGACCCCTCGGTCTCCCGTGAACGAATAAAGACAATGTTATTGGCTGTAAGCCAAAAAGATTGACATTTCCCCTATTCGTTCACGACAATTCCTGTCTGTCCCTGCGAAATAAAACGAAATTAAAATTACGGAAAAATGACTGCTAAGTCTCGCTTACGTGGCACTGGAGTGGTGTCTTGGCCACACGACAGCTTCTTCGACTCGTATCGTATAATAGCCTGCACTCGCAAGCGGTCGCCCGCTTCTTGTCCTGCACACGAGACGGTCCACCTGAGAACAAAAGTGGACACAAATCTCCGGGGAGGTGTTCCAATATCTAGTATCGATGAGGCCAGATGACATGGGGAATCGAGCGTATCGTTGTTGGAGACGGCACAACTGGGAAATGCGGAAAGACACTGCGTGATGGTGCACTGTACGCGTGGGGTGGAGTGACCGGAGGACCGGAAAGCTTTTGACCAATCGAGCCAAGTTCGCTGAAACTAACCCCATACTCCTTCTTGGCGATGATCAAACAACTCCACACAGGGACGGGCGTACAGGAAGACGAAGCAGCAAAAAGCCATGAGTTGCTACGCCAATTGTTAAAAATGATGGAAAGGTGTCGTGGAACATCGATGGTCGTTGGAGGGATTGGAGCTCGTGGACATATCTCCGGGTCGCGCAAGTTCGAGGTTGACGACTACGGACCAAATATCATTCGGAGTAATAATGAGACGTTGTGCCAGCGGCTGTATCCAACGCATGCGAATCTTTGTACGAGGAACACACCGCTTTGCAAGTCAAAAAATATTTTGACTCGGACCCGACGAGGTTAAAACATTGAAGCAGCTTTTCATTTTTGTCCATCAGCTTCCGGTCGGGATAAATGTTCGGCGTATCCCGAAAACGGAGAAAGGTGAATTCAATAAGAATCCATTTAAATGGTTGGTCAATCGGTGCACAGGTATAGGGATTGTCAGAATTACACAACATGGCATTGTGGACCACTGCGTAGCTGTAGACTGCAAGAAGGGCATTATACATGATAGCTCGTCACTTTTTCCGTTCGCGCTCACTGAGGATATCTTACGACGAGTCGGCGGTGATGATGCAACTCAATTAAGAGTAGCTGAGGTACGGGAGATTGTTAAGGTGACACTGAAAAATAAGAAAAAAATTCAAATAAACGTAAACGTGATAACTGAGCTTCGGTTCAGTTTCTGACTATCCATTGTTCAGCTCGAATAGATAATTTTCCTGCCCGCAAAACATCCATGAGGGCCTTTTGATGCATCTTCTTAGTGAATCCATCAGCAACATTATTGTTGCTCCGCACGAAACCAATGTCACTGATTTCCTTCTTCCAAAATCCTTCTTTTGCCACCGCGATGTCCAACATGAGCCTCTTTTCCGCGGTCCTCGTACCCTTGGATATCACATCGACCAGCGACTTGCTATCCGTGTATAACTGTACTGGAATAAATTTGACCTGCATGATACTCCGTAGATTCTCGGCCAAGGTAAAACAACAGTCAAACATGATACTTAAACTTATTAACTCCGCTTCAATTACCGATCGCGTCACCCTACGTGCCTTGTATGACTTAAAGGCGATAGGTAGAACTGCTTCAGTGGCATCAGACAGAAAGCAGACGTAACCAAAGGTGGGACGTGAGGTCCGAGTTGCTTGCCAATGACGTGTAGTGCAGTGCACCTCCACACCGCCAACGAGGGCGTAAATCTCGCCGTTGAAGGCGCGACGCAAGGTACAGTAACCACCAGGGTGTTCGAGTCCCTCTGTCCGGGTGACTCAGGGGAGTCGACGCGGTACCGCGGGTACATCGCGGTGTGCGTGAAGGGGTGCACTCTAGCGGGAGTGCGTTAGAAGGAGTAAACAAGAAGAAGAAGAAAGAAGAACGAAGAAGAAAGATAGTGTAGAAATGTAGAAAATAGGGGAAAAAGTAATGGAAAAACAACAAAAAGGATGACGACGAAGGGTGCAGGTACCAGACTTAGCCAACTAGATAGGAACCGTAGAGGATCCTACCAGAGATGGGGTCCGATCACCTGATGCCTCTTTACTGTAGCGCCTTCCGACACCCGACCTATATAGGCCGAGCGCCGTCGTCGGCGTCGGTTACTAAATGGATAATTAATAATTAATTATCGTCATTAGAGTTGCCACTTGGCATTAGACAATAATAAGCGTAGAAACTTGTGGGCACCACGCATGTATACGTGTCGTACACGTGTCATACACGTATCATATACGTGTCATACGATTGTCATACACGTGTGGCCACGTGCAGTACACGTGGGGTACCTTCCCAAGTGTGCGCGCACAGTACACGTGTGGCGCGCTTATCATACACGTGTGGTATCATCCAAAGTGTACATGTACACTTTGGATGAGTACACGTGTCATAGACGGGAGCGCACAGCATACACGTGTGGGCTCATCCAAAGTGTACATGTACACTTTCGATGAGCACACGTGTTACACACGTGTCAAAGGCTGGGAACGCGGCCCCGCGACGGCGGTGACAAGAGATAAAGAGCGCAGGGTCACTGCACTACATGACGCATCAGAGAAACCCACAATACAAAGAGAGCTAATATCAAGCTTGGGGACTTGAATCTGAAGTCGATGCATACGGACATGCTTCACCATTCTATTGCAGTTCTTGATAACTTTTGACGGCTCGAGGTCAAAGCGCTCCCGTGTCACTTGTGCTATTTGTGACACCTCATAGGAACAGTCTGGACTTGTATGCATAAGCCATGCAAGTTTCATTCTCAACGACGCAAAGTCCGAAAAGCGTGCATCAACACGAAGCGATAGTATTCCCTTTACATAGGAATGTTGGTCGATAGAGAGTGAGCTGCTTTCGCCCAGTTCTAGTCTGAATCCGGTAAAGGTGCAAGGCGGTAATTCGTCGTCTGCCATCTCAAACCGTTCACATGTTCTTTTCAACATTTTTCGGAAATCTTGATCCCCAGCGCGGATCAGGTCATCTACATATGACCCTGAGAGCCCCTTGAGCAGTCCATTCATTTTGTAGGTATAGAGTGCCGAGTCGGGCCTAAGAGGCTTCATTCCCAGTTCTTCACGATGATGTGCGTCTAATGTGGCATGCCACAAGTCACCAGACTCACACAATACATATAGTGGTTTTATGAGCTGCAAGCATTGTCTACCATCCAGGTTCAAATTCTGGTACTGGGTCTTTGATGAAGATATCTCGAAGTAGAGGTTCGGCAGACTGCAGGTAGGCCTGCCTGACGTCTGCTGTCCAAACTTCGAAACCGTGGATTGCAGCAAGAGCCAGTAAGAGTCAGACGGACGCGGGCTGGAGTGTTTGCGAAGAGTGTACCATGTAGTCTTCGAACTTGTCTCTATGACCACCAATTACGTATCGAGCATTAAATTTGACCTCGCCGTCTTCTGTAGACTTAACTGCGAGAACGAACCGACCGGGTAAGATGTTGGCATCTTCTGGGATCTCCTCACGTAGAACCACTTTAAAGGTGCCACGCTTTAATAGGTTTGCTACCTCTTTCTTCTTAGCTTCAGACATTGCAGGGGTCGAGGACTTAGGGTCTTTAGGTTTCAATATCTCAGTCAAGAGAATTTCGCAATCAGTTGGTGAGCAGAAATTAGCTAGGCTTTCACGTAGCTCTTCGAAGAGTGTGTAGTTGATCTGCTCTGGTTCACGATAGTGCTTCACTTGTGTGACATTGAAGGGCGTGCTGGTCCGACCTTAACATCTTGGACGCAGACGAGCTTGCGTTCAGGGTCAGTTCCGTGGACTACGAAAGGTCCCAACCACTCACCGATTCGGTTCTCGACCTTTCTCTCTCTCCAAACTAGCACGCGCTGTCCAACCTCGAAGATGGCATCGGCTGCAGGAGGCGTTGCATGCCGAAGTCCGCGCTTCAGTCGAACAGCGGCCATCTGTTTCTCCATCTCGCGGCGTGCCAAATTTGCAACTGCTGCTCTCGACTCTAGAGTGGCGCGTGGATTCGGAGTCTCAGAGGTCGTGAATGCAGAAGGGAATTCTCCAAACACCAAAGCAGAGGGGACTAGACCATCAGGGCCGAGTGTATCGTTGATTGCCTTCACTGACATGCTCAGCAACAACTAGCGGTCTAGATCGGGATACACGATGCATAGCTTGCGGTAAGTGTTCCGCAAAGGTTGATGGTAACGTTCCCCCAGTCCTAGACAATTGTGTGACTCAATGCCCGTGCGTTGGACATCTACATTGCTCAGGGCACCAATACTTGCAAAGAGATTACCAAACGGAGACCCTCTGTCTACGAGAATCCTCCTAGGCAGTCCTGTGTAGATTGTTGCCCAAAATTCAAGAATTGTTGCCCATAGAGTTGCAGTGGAGACCTCTTTCACGAAGCGAGCGGCACTGAGATGTGTACCTTCGTCCGCTATATATGCAGTACTGGTTTGCCGTCAAGGTACATGACGTCAATGAGAAATCTTTCGTTGAATCGCACGTTTTCGGCACCGAAGGAAACACGGAAGCAGGTTGGGGCATTGTGTACTCTTTTGACAAGGGTGGCATCGCTCTGTCTGTTCCTGCAAAACCTCCAGAGTGTTGGGCGTCGTTTCTTCCGGCCTTGCCCGTTTCAACAACTTATATAGTTTTCCGTCGATGGATGCGAGAACTGACGATGAAGTTTATGAAATTGCGTCCTTGCGAAGTAAGTTCGACTAGGAAATCCAAAGGATACATAAACGTGACCGAAATATCGTTGTAGAGGCACGGACCAGTCGTCGACAGCTGTATCCTCAAGTACCTTGCCACTTTCATCTCGGAGTCCCCGAAGGACTATACGCTTAGTCAATCGGTTCATCACTATATTGGCGACTACAGATTCGGCGTCTACCACATCTAAGCCCAGCAGCGCTGGGACGTCGGCTGAAACTACATCAACTGTGACGAAGACTGGACGAAAATGGCTAGGGGTTGCTAAGGGTAAATCAAAACGACCCAGTGATGTGAAACTCGCGTCTGCGAAACGAAATTGCTTGAAAGAACGGCGTAGACGAAGTAATTGCTTGCTATACGGAGAGGAGAGTCGTCGCAACTCTTTCATGCCAATGACTGAACTCGGAGCACAAGTATCCACACAGAACCGTGGTCGACGGTCCCTGCGGTTCTTTGACACCATCTGTGACACGTAGACATGAGAGAAGTCTATCCAATGGTCACGGACATGTTTGTGTCGGGGTATAGCGGTACGATGTACAATCACCCTAGGCTTTGGGCGGCGAACGTGTGGCGCTACGTTTCGTCGCCCTACTGAAAACCCGAGGGGTGGGTGTCACCACGGTTGCTCTGACTGTGCATGGTGGATGCGATGTGGTTTGTAATGCACTTCTTGTCAACATTGTAATAGAAGCTCACATCTATTTCGCCGGATGCATCATGTTTGACATTTACGTCGCCTAAGTGACCAATTAACGCACCGAAGAGGTTGAGCTGGGCGGCAACGTCGTCTGTAATGGGACAGTCGTCAATTGAGTCTGTAGTTCCACTGTCTACTTGGGTTCTGACATGGTGAGCTGCTTCCAGCTCTTTGAATAGCTCGCCAATGATGTGTACTGGCTGCACACCGGAAGCAATCCTGTTCCGCGCATGTTGTTTCATGGCACCCGGATGGCAATTACGCGCAAAATGGGAGTCAGATCCGCAAAGGTTGCAGCGCATGCGATTGCCCTTCCTGTCGAATGGGTTCTTTCTGCCAGGAGAACCCTGATACTGCCCCCGAAAAGGGAAGCTTCCGTTGCCTTGGAAACGGTTACCTTGATAAGGTCCGGTTGGTTTTCGAGGGATTTTCACAACACTCCTCGAAGGGCGGCCATATTGCTGGTACAACGTTTGTTGATCAGTACTGCGTGCTGCAGACTTGTGACGCTTCACTTCTTCGCCATACTGCAATCCTTCACGTAAGGCTGACACAAATCCATTGAAGGAATACTTGGACGTATTGATCTGACTAATAGCCTGTGAAGCTCATTCCTTACCAATCACGGCATCACGGAGAAACTGAATCTTGTTATCCTGAGAACGGAAGCGTTCTGGACATTGTCGTGTCAATTTGTTGATGCGCTTTACCAGCCAGTTTAGGGCATCTTACTCGTCCGCAACATTCTCGTTCTCGGGCATCAGGCGTTCAACCCTGAGTCCTCTTAGTGTCATGTGTACTTGTAGACGTCTAGCGTATGACTCGAATTCATCCCTCATCACCTTCTCCATCTATGTGAAAGTCATGTATTCACGACAATTGGAAATGAAGTGGGACTTCGCTGCATCTTCGAATATGCATATGAGAAATTTTGCCTTCATTTCATCACTGAGTAAAAGCTGATTTCCCAAGATGTTATAGTCCCGGATAGTTTCTTCAATTGATTGCAAGGCATCTCCAGAAAACTTCTTATCTTTGAAAGCTCCATAGATGGCCTGCACAGTCCGAGCTGAGTCCTGCGAACTGGTGCTTCGGGAGGTTCATCGGCGGGGAGGGACTAGGGCACCGGCGAAAGCGGGTCCTAGACGGGAAGCAGCGTTGGTGCCAATACCACCATTGTCGTGGGTTGGCATCGTCTGAACAACTTCTTCCAGGCGTCCACTTGTTCCTGGCTCTCCATCGACTTCTCGGATCCCATTCTCATGGCTTGAACTTTCATCGTTATCATGGTTCGACAAGTGTTCATGTAGTCCTCTTACAAACTCTGTAACAGGGGAAGAGCGGAGCGAAGCGACAGCCTCAAGAAACTTGTTCACATCTTCCAAAGGCATCTCGTACACAGAAGCACCAAGCCAGGCAATGTGCTGAAGTGGCTTCACCATCTTGAATTCATCCTTGATACCTATTGATACATCACTACAAGGTACATTATTGCTATTGGTGGTAAATTTGATCTTCTGAGGAGATAAAATTTTGGGCCAAATTTTTTTTGGAAATGGAGGTCCGATAATTTTGAATTCTAACCTCCACAGGTAGTCCCACGCGCCACCTGTGGTGGTCAGAAATCAAAACTGGCTCGCCCGCCTCTGCAGAGGCGAGCGGGCCAGTTTTGATGTATGACTTGTGCAAGAATATCACAAGCAGTTCATAAACTGCTTGTCATATTCTTTCATAAGTCATAAATCTGCTCCACTACGTCCGCTGCCTGCCCCACGCCGACGCTCCTTAGCCTGAAACGGCTCTCGTCCGACACCCTGGCATTGGTTGCCCGCACACGCCAGCACAACCTCAATTGAGGTTGTGCTGGCGCGTGTGGGCTGCGATTGCGAAAGCGTTAACGCTTTGCCGCGCGCTGCGTCACCTACAGATGCATGCTTCACAGATCCGTTCCAGTGCCGCACCATCCTGCCATACCGCTCCCCGACCTGCTTGAACAGCTTGCCCTCGCGCTTCTAGAGCGCCCCGTAGATAAAAACCTGGTCTAACTACTTGCTGCTGTTGCAGGTCTCACTTGCCAAAGGTGTCGGCGGCGTGTTGAGCGCCTCGGCAACCGAGTCCCTGGCGTACGTGCCCCCGTTCTTGGCCACCGCACTGAGCTCCGCTAGCAACACCTTGGAGACTTGTTGCGCGTCGATGATGGCTTCGTAGCGGCCCGACCCCACTTCTTTGGAGCGCGAGACAGTGTCGCTGAGCAGCCCCGCGTCGCGCAAGCGGTCAATGCGGGCCGTGGTGCGCGCGCGCTCCATGGAGATGGTCTCGTTGTACCACAGGCGGAACGCTGGCTCGCGCAGTAGCTCGAAGGCACGCGGGCGCAGGTCGGGGTGCGCCGGGTACAGCAGGCGCGACTGGGCCTCAGGCGACAGGGCGGCGGGGGACGACGACCGCGCTGGGCTCCGCAGGAAGAGGGAGCGACCCATGGTGATGAAGGGGTAGAGCCGGGAAGCGGGGTGCGTGTGGGGGATACGGGAGAGGTAGGGAGAGAATTGTGGAAGAAGGAGACGGAATGCTCTCCACTGAGATCAGCAGGTTGGACATCGTCTAGACTGATTTCACGATAAAGTGGCTCTTAGAGATATAGTGCCATGCTACACACGCGTGCTACAACTTCCAGAGATGCTACACAGTACAAAACTTCACGTGTCGCATCTTGCTTTAGAAGCAGAGGCCGCCATAAACTCGTGACTTTGAGGGTGGAAGGGCGATCACTGTGGGAGATGATGCATGCAAGTTATCTGTCTGCGAAATCGCTGTAGCTCAACGTCACCGTTTTCCGTGATTTCGGCAAAATGGGCCAATTCTGAAAGAATGTTATGCCCACTTCACCTACATACACATGTAAACGTGATGTGTTTCATCTATAACCGTTTCTTCTCGCACGAATTCATAAACGTGATAATAGCAAGGGCAAAGTACGAAGTAAGGAGAGAACGCAAACTTTGAAACCAGAATCTATTCCCTCGATATCACAGAGCATGTTTGGACGCTCTGAAACGACACACCCGTTGCAGCTCTTGTCCCGCCGCTTCCCTCTTGCTCTTCATTCAGTTGCTAGTGGCAAGCCGCCTGCGTCCATGCTGCTGCCGCCGCCCTTGTGACTAGTCGACGAACTGTCCTCAGCTGCGTTTCTGTGTGAGTTCACGGCCATACAGGCCCAGACCTTGCCTCGGATGACGTTGGAACTTAGATTCTAAACAAAGACTTTCTCTATTACCGCACAAGAAAGTGAAATCCAGATGTAAACATTTATAATACACGTTGTTACTACCATTGTTCTGTGCATGCGGTAACCTCCACGCCAGGTGAGATATCTGAAACCGCTATCACTTGGAATGCATCAACCTCCGTCAAATATTATCTGCTACGGACAGACTTACTCTTCCTCTCTATTGAGACGTTCGCGAAAGTTACTGAAAGATTTGCTGGGGTCCCCGGACGCATAGGTTTCGGCTCCTCAGCAACTAGAGTGACACGCATATGGGAGAACACAGAAAATGACGCCGGAACCACAAAGACCTCTATGGCAGTCCTTCCAGAGTCCAAACGCGTACAGGAGAAGTCCTTGGATGCATCAGATACCTTGGAAGATAAAGCCGACCTGCTGAAGGCTTCCACTGAAGTACTGCAAATTCCCACCCCATATGTCTGTCTCAAATCGTCATCAGTGGAGTCATTTCTGGCTAAATTTCGGTATACCAGTGTCCCGTAGCAAGTTCCAAGTACATCTCCCTTCCTGAAAGCTCTGCTTGCAAACAGTGACTCTCCACGAACGTATAAACCCAATTCAATCTCTTCAAAAGCCCTCAACACCGCTCTGTCCATTGAATGAATTTGTTTTGTAAAAGCTGCGGCCATGAAGAAGGTGGTCTTGTTCTGAACGACGAGACGAGAAGTGATTCATTGCATATCTTACTTAGAAATTTCATCAAGTACGAGGGGATAACCGAAAAGGACCCGAACCCCTTCGGTGCACTCCAGCCCGAGTGCAGTTTATCGAAATTGTCAGATTTTCCGCTTTGTGAATGGAGTACCACAAGGGCAGCATCGTTCAAAACTTCCTTTCCCTTGCTGTCCTCTTTTTCCATTCGAGCAATAACAATATTATCAAGGTTCCTTTCAGCAAACAGGAAACATTCCAGATTAGCTTCACAGCCCACGAAGTACCGGATTTCGATCTCTGGCAATGTCATACAAGCAATTCCCATGGCGAAAGATCGCCCAAATGGATCCACGACAATGTCATTTGGCATGGTGAAGAGGTATATCAGATCCTGAAGCAAGCCTTGGCTTTTCTGGTTTCGATGGAGAGGTAACAGCACATCTCCAAGTCCCCTGCGATGGAAAGTTTCCGATCTTCGTAAAAGAAGCACATTGTCCACGACGTGACTGGTTGGTGAGAACCTCGATTGTACAAGCTGAACTGCTCCATGACCGACCTTTTCGCATGAACCATCATCTCGCGACGAGTCCCGCCCCAGATCAGAACACCTCTTCACACCGTCCTCAATTCTTTCTGCGTGCATGGCAAAGTCGAATAAATTTCCGCATGGGCTTTGTCCACGCTCAGCATCTCGATCCTAGAGGAGTAGGAACGGAACGTCATCCACTTCAATTGAAGGCGTTCTGCCGTCTTCATCTGTGCATGATTTGAAAAAAGTATCCCATCTGAAGAAGTCCATTGCAGAGCAAAATATAATTGCATGCCCGCCCACTTCAACACTATTTTTAGCGCATTCTACAAACAATTTGCTTTGTTCTTCTGATAGAATGGAGACATCTGATTCCGACATCCATTCCGATTTTAACGAGGGCGGCTCAGTCAAAAGTAGCTTCGACGATTCCGCCAGTGAGGAATCAATTGACGCATGAGTGATGCGTTCCTCCTCTTCCCATAGTGACTCGAAATTACAGCAGTGGACCCGAAACAATGCTGTTTCACAATATCCTTTCAACCTGCTCCTAGCGTCTGCACATTCGCAAGACGTTGTGCATGGTTCGGTATCGGGGTCTGAAGTGCTCTCCCCTTCCTGCTCTGAAGCAGTCTCTCCTTACGCAATTTCCATTGTGACATCCTCATTACACCTTTGACTCAATTTACTCATGTCCACAACTAAAGATTGATGAACGGAGAGTGAAAAGCGAGCAAGAATTGTCGGAGGTAGACTGGAGAAACGAGGCGGAAGTGATCCATCACTCGGCACTTCAAATCTCTTCGCTTCATTCCACACTACACAGGAGGAACCAAACAATGTATCGTTATTCATCGAATCGCATACATCTGGGACGAACATCATGGCAAGAGAGCGCAAAATTCCGTTCACATCCTCACTACGGCTCTGAGCCGCGAAAAGTTGTCCTCCATTACTGCCGGCAGGAATTCTGAAAGCCCTTCTCTGAGAAGCTGGTGCGTATCCATCTGAACGGTCCTTGAGAACAACGAATTCATCCTTCTCAAGATCGAATTGAAGGTATGGTAGGAGACCCTCTACACTGTTTATAAATCCAATTGCTTCCAGAAGATTATCCCAGCAAAGCGCATTAGACTAAACTACACTCGCAACCCTTTGCGAATGGGATCTCAATTTGTTGTAAGGCGGCTTCACTGAAGAGCGTTTTCGGGCTCGCCCCTTGCGTTCTCTCTTCCGGTCTGCCTGGTAGCATTCTGCTCTTCTCGATAGAATTTGAAGAGACCAGAAGAAACGGATCAGGTGGACTGTAGTTAATACACTTGTAATAAACGATTCGTTCGACTTTCCTGACGATTTCGACATAAACTTGCATGACATCGCAGCGTACTCCACGTTTGTAGCTTTGAAGATGTCCCAGACGCACGTATCGACGATTTGACCGACTGGGATGCCATCTCCATTACTGCAAAATTGCTTGCATACACGAAGGTATCCAAATAAACTTGCAATGCCCGCGGAGTTGATACCGAAATCAAGTGCGCTGAGCAGTTCAGCACTTCCGCCATCTTTTGTCCACTCACGGATCGCCATCAGGGGCCTGCTTCGTACGTCGTAACCATCCGCGTTGCACACATCCAGAGCACATGAATCTCAGCAATGCGCAAGTTTAATCATGTTCCTCTTGAAGCTGGTCGCTCCCTCGGGAATTACACCATCCCTTTGGAGATAAAAATTGACGGAAGACGAATTCTGTACCCCCAAACTTTGCGCAGGTTCTCCCGTAGTGGAGGACGGTTAGTCTTGAGATCGCAGAGTGTGGCGCGGCGCCCTTGCCATCGGTATTGTACTTCACATGGACGGCCGATGCAGCAGAGAAGAGCGACAACGTCTAGATTGGATTTGAACGTGAAATGAGGAGGAGGAAAGTGTGCGTGTGTAGATAAGGGTAACACTTCATATCGGATGGCGTCGTTTTGTAGAACCGAGCCGTTTGTAGAAAGTTTGGTCTTTCTGAACTGCACAAATTTGATATTTAAAAATTGGTTAAATTTGGGATAGAGGCACCAACCTTGCAAAGGTTCAGTTGTAAGCGTATTTTCGCGCATATAATTCGCGGAACCACTCAGTGCCGCTGGAGCCAAGAAACGTCCACTGCGGAAGTCTTGCCGTTTCAACCTTCGCCCTCCCGCAAGAAGTGTCTCCTGCCACCCTACGTCCATACCGCTGTACACCCCCGGCCATTGAAATCCGTATGAATCGCTCAGCGACCATCCATGGTCAGGAATGGAATGATCACGAGGGAGGAGAACATTTCGCCAAGAACGCTAGCCGGGCGCCATCAAAAGGTCCCGAGGCACCGGTCGGGACCCCAGTGGGAGAGTCCGGCGTGGTCACGGATAACGTACATGATTTCGGCTCTCCCGACCCGAAAGGGTCCAGCAGCGCTGAGCGAGTAGCCATGGCGTGGTCACCCGGGTCTGGCTTCAGGGAAATCTCGAAAGGTAACAATGCACATGCGTCCAAACGTCGGCGCGTTGTGGAACGGATGTCACAACCCGTCAGAAGAGCACGTACTACAAAGCCTAATGCACAACGTCGTCAACTGGTTAATCGCGTCCTTCAATTCGAAGAGCTGCCGCATGGAAAGCCATTGAGCCTACCTGAGGCAGATCCTCAAGGGAGTGAGAGAAGGACTGGCGAGCAAAGCAAATCGCGCAGGTTTGCGCGCGATCCCGAAGCGATCGACAAAGTTCCTGTCAGTGATGTACCGGCTCCGGTACAAGTTGAGACCAGGCGTGCGTCAGAAACAGCTCTTATTGATGCGGCGTATTCCCTGCAGTCCCTTAGAAGACGTGCGCCAGCTCTCTCCGATTTCTCTGGACAACCAGTTGAAATATCTGGGTTGGATGTTGATGGCTACGACGGCTACATTTCTTACATTTCGGACAATGAAGAGGACGAAGAAGTTAATGACCTCATGAATCGCCTTCCCCCTCCTGCTCGTCTGGGGGACTACGTTCAGAAGGAAATCCGGATTCGTGTCGACCAACTAGCACTCCCAGCATTCAGTACTCGCAGTATTCGTAACTCTCATGTCGAGGATCCTTACGAGGAGATTAGACGAGGAAATTTCGTCCCTGGATCCCTCGGAAAAGTTTCCGCGGCTACGCACCGAACACTCAAGGGAGAACAGATGTTTGCCAAGTTTGAGTTTGGACCTGGGAACAAGGATAATGAGCTTCCTTTGTACAAAATGGACGGTGAAGGACACCGGAGACTCGTGGAGCTCATTATAATCGACGGGCTGCATCTAACATCTGCAATGTACAAGTTTCAACTTCTATTGGCAAGAGAACGAAGGCTTCTGTCAAGCGAAAGCAGACTGTATGTAACAGTTGTCCTCTGGGAGAGAATTGACGATCTTCAGATGACTGAGGAGGAGATGATAGCTATTGGGAATGAACTGAATGAGAGGGGGGAGAGAAGAGCACCGGCTACATTTGATGACCTAGTGTACTCCTCCGTTTCAAGCATTAGATCCCTTGTCGGCTGAGGACTAGGAAACTCTCTCTGAATTCTCGAGCAGTGTTCAAGTCCTTCATGTTTTTTCGGCCCATTCCGAACAAAAAGGAGTTCACTCAAAGACGATTTGCCCGTATTACATTGAGTTTCTACAGACACCCAGAAGTGTATGAAACATTCAGGAATCTTTGGAACCGGAACCCTGTAATGAGGATGACACATGTTGAGGATACGTCATTCCATCGCCTCGAAGCTGGTACGCAGATTCTTGCTTTAGAATGTGTCATGGGATTACTGTTGTATGTAAGAAACAAAGGTGCGAAGGGTTCATTCAGAAATGGAGCACGGACATTCTTTGAAGAGGTTCAGAAGCTGGAAAGTATCACACGAGATACGGGTGAGCGATACAATATGGCACTGGAGAAGATCATGAACTTGCCAAGTTCTCCCGGTAGTACTGTCGGTGATATGCTTGTCAGCACAATGGCCAAATTTCAGGTCCACGGGTCATCCAGTACATCTGTAGCCAAAAGACAATACGAGTGTTCTGCTCACCGAAAAAAGTTCGCCAGGCAGGTAGTCAGGGCTGCTGACGCAAGTCAAAGAGATTCGGAACACGAAGGCCAAGATGATTCCTTTACATCCCAACATATAGTGACACAACGCAAGTCTTCGAGGACAAAACAAGCAAAAACATCGAATGAGCTGATGTTTTTGAGGCAAAACTATACAAAACAACAGAAGGCATACCGTCGGAAGCCTCAGAAGAATAGTACGTCCATTAAAAAGCCCTTCCCTTGCAGGTATAGCGACTTCGACATAGATGCTTTATATATTCCGAGGAAAGATCCACATAAGGATCCCAAACCGGTTGAGGAGGGGCCACAGGGGTCTGAAGAGAACAGTCCTTCCGCGGGGAAGGAAGGGGAATGTCCCTTCGTTCAAGAACGCCGCCCATTTGACGATCACGTCCCCGCGTTCCCGGAGCACTTGCGACTTACTCAGCCTAGAACTGGATATGACAAAAAATGGTTCCAGTTACACAGTTTGGGTCTACATGGTTTGCTATCTACGTTACCTCTCGACTGGCCTGAACCTAAGAATCCTATTATTGAGTGCATCTCACCGGTCCTTCAGATTCTTGGAGTTCCGGGGGACCATCGGGCTGTACAACTACTTCGTCCTGAAGACCTTCAACGCATTCACCACTGTCTGTGGGGACACGCCAATATACAGGTGCAGAGAGGAATGGGCACTTTCTCTCTCACACATGACCGAAGAGACTCACAGGAGATACGAGAGCCTTCTTCACGCGAACAAAACATCAGATGTTCATCCAGCAGAGAGCAGTGCCGAAAAGGACGAATTTGAAGAAATGGAATGGAAAGAAGTATCATCAAGAGCTTACGGATGGGCCTTCTTTGCATGGAAGTCTCAGGAACTTCGCGAGAACGGTTACTGCATTCTTCGAGATTTCATGGTCGTAGGATGTGATGACCCACCGAAGCCGGGTGACGCTCTA
>NW_005178530.1:0-33196 GCF_000350225.1 Chondrus crispus | reverse complement strand
CGGCCAGCTTGGGCACGCTTAGGTTGCTCGGCGTGCTCCTCATGGTGCAGGTCGCCGTGGAGGCTTGGCGCGTGGCGGGGAGGGCCGTCAGGACGGTAAGGAGGGGCAGGGGGTGTGCTGTTGGGTGGCGAGAGTTTGCGAGGAGGGTCGGGGTGGAGCTTTTACGCAGGGGGGAGGCGGAGACGGAGGAGGCCGAGGAGGAGGAGGCCGAGGGGCAGAAGTGTATTTTGTGCCTGGGCGGGATGAATAAGGCGACGGTGACCGGGTGCGGTCATGTGTTTTGCTGGAAGTGTATTTGTAACTGGTGCTCGTCGAACGTACGTTTGTTTTGTGCTTTGATGGCGAAGCGCAAGAGGAGAAAGAAGTTGCTAACTGTGTTTGCTTTTGTGATTTTGTGATGTAGGAGGTGTGCCCGCTGTGCCGACAGGAGGTAGTGATGAAGAAGCTGGTGTGTCTAAACAACTACTAACGCGAGAAGTGGAGAAAAGCGACGATAAAGTTTTTATATACAGCAGAGGCTTGCTTCAACAAACGAGCTGTGTTTCAACCGTTTTCACGAACACACCGGTGGGTGAAAACAGGTTTACTGAGCGGGCTTCACCATATCATTAGCCGTAGCGGCGTTGGTGTTGATGACGGCCTCGTACGTACCGCTGAGCTCGCGGTTCTTCTTACTGAACGCGCTCAGCCGCTCGGGTGGGCAGTTCATGATAATCTCCCTGTGCGCTCTGAGACGGATGGAGTTGATGCGGATGAATCCGCCGGCGTCCTCAGGCGAGTACACCTCGACAGACTCCATGCTAGCAATGTTCTCATCGTACAGCGACATGGGCGAGAAGCGGGCCACGGCCATGGTGGCGCCCTTGTAGCAAACCACGTCGACCCAGCCGTCGATGAGCTCCTGGCTCTTTGCGATGGCGGCGAGCAGGAAGTCAGTCTCGGGGGCAAACCAGAAGCCGTTGTACACGAGCTCGGCAAACTTTGGCGATAGCATATCGCGCAGACGCATGACCTCGCGGTCCATGGCGATGCCCTCAATGTCGAGATGGGCGCATCGTAGGATGGTGGACGCGGGTGTTTCGTAAGCGCGCGGCAACTTGATGCCGGCGTACTACCCGAAGGGTAAATGCATCGCTGCACAGCTTGGATTCTACCCCATGTACTATTGTTCAATGGTTGTACGCAGACTGTATTGAGTCTATACAGTCTGCGTACAACCATTGTACGCAGCGTTGTTAAGAGTGTCTGTCTACAGTGAACCCTCTCGATATGGATACGCTCGGTGGACGTAATCCGTATCCATTTGCGGAGGTTATTCACATCCGGAGACCGTATCATAACGGTGTCACGGTGACTTGCATCTCTCAGAATGTCTGTGCTTTACTTAAAAATTTATTTATCGTCGTCTGGACTGTGCAATTCCCCTTCTTGGTACGCAGAGATATCGGGACGAAAACCATACTTGCCGTTGATGATGCGGGACATGACAGCTTGAGCAGGAGGTTTGGAAAGGGAAAACTGCACTGAGGCCCACTTCGCAAGGGCGCTTTGTGACGTCTGCTCCTTGCTCTTTTTGCGCCGTTGGAACTCTGCACATATTTTGTTGCTTTTGGGCGAGGTTAAGCTCAGAGCGCTTCATCGACGATTGTCGCTTGACGGGGGCAGATGGCTACGGTGCTGACAACACGCAATGTTTGCGATCAGAGGAGATTTATTGGGGGAGGACCAACAGGAGTATATGCTAGAAAGATGTTTTTGTCGAGAACGATGATAATTGCGAAGCCTCAGACGGGGATTAGAATTTATTGAGCAGATTGTGAAGGGATCGATCAAGAATGAACGATTATGGGGTAATTTGTGCCTTGGCCGCTCAAAAGTAACCATAAAATACGTTTTTAAGTAGGAGGGGTCTGTATGATATGCTTATTTCACATTGTTTTTTGGTAAAACTTTGTAAGCTACGGAGTACGTCGCTCGACTTTTTATCCGTTTACGGAGGATATCCATATGGAGAATGATCCTTATCGGGAGGGTTCACTGCATAGTACAAGTGTATAGACAGACTGTAGTTGGGCCACGTGGTAATAGGCCACGTGTGCGGGCTAAAGCGCCGGCGGCGACCGGCGCTGCCGACGGATAATTTAGGTCTACAATTTTCTTGAAATAGCGCCGACCAGAATTGGTCGGCGCACCGGGGGGCCAGAGCAGGCTACGACCCCGGGGGACATTGTGCCTTTCCTTCTTCGCCGCACCACATCCCTCTCTCGCGACTAACGTTCCCCCCCTCGTTCGCCCTACCGCTGCGCCACGCGCGGATACCACAAGCCGCCACCCACCGCAACCATAGTTATGGGCCCAGGGTTGAACGAAAAGAAAGACCTGCGCTCGCGCTTAGATCCCCCATTCTTTCAACCGAGAGGTGATTTTCAGGATTGGCCCAAGAAGGTCTACCGCTGGGTGGATCTTATCAAGCACTCCGCTCTTTCGGGCCCTGATCGGGTCTATAAGACAATCTTTGCCACACTTGGGCGCGTCTTGTACGACAGCGGCCTTCTGAGCGCTCAACAATCTATCGTTGATGAAGCTCAGGCCAAGAAGATCATCGACTACAAGCAGGAGGACCAGATCGCGGCTGTGGCTGACATTGTGGAGTTGATCGCCGTCGATCCTCCCATTGCAGTCGTAACCCGTTTAATCGACTCTTATAACAAGGTGACAACGTGTCGCAAAAAGAAAAATGAAGATCTCTCCGTATTTGTTTCAAGATTCCGTGGTCTTGCAGCCGAACACCTCATCCATTCAAATGTAACTAGCGGCTTGCAAATCGCCGAGGTGTTGGCAATCACTCTCCTCAATAATGCAAACTTGGAGGAGGGTACGCTTACAAACGCAAAGCTTCAGCTAATTGCTCTCGCGGAAAATCGAGAAAAATGTCACAATACTGACTCTCAAGACACTGTGCAAGTCCCCGAAGCTTTCTGAAGGATGTAGAAGACTTGAAGCAGAAGTACCAAGTTTTGGAGGATCTGCATGGTCCACTCTCCTACAATCAGTCTAAAGGTGCGGACGGGCTGTTGCGGGCCATGAAAAAGTATCGCCGAGGAGCTATTCAGAGTCTAAGAAGTTCGCCGAATGCTTGGAACGCATTTTTGTCCCGACGGCAACCAACTCCTCTGACGCCTCAGTCGAGTCAAGGATTCTTTCAAAAAGCATGCCTGTCGACTCAATCTTGATGACGCCTTTTCCATTCTTGGAAACCTCACTCTCACGGCGTTCAGCTCTTCTTCGTCGATGAGCATGAGAGAAGTAGAATCTCTGGTCCAACGCAACGTGCAGCAAGCCCTATTTTCAGTTGGATACAGGTCCGATCGCAAAGTGGGTGCTCAAGGTGAAAACAGGCATGCAAAGAACGACAGAAACAAGAAGACCCGTCGTGGAAAGAGAGGTCGAGGGGAAGGGCGGACCAAGTGCGAAGTCCCTTCCTCCCCCCAACCTTCGCAGGCAGGTCTGCTTTGACTGCGGCGATGAAGACCACTATGCTGGAGATCTGCGTTGCAAATTTCCCAGCAAATACACCATGACGAAGCGTCGTCCCAATCCAACCCAAATGACTTCTTCCCAGGGACAAAGGCAGCAAAAGAATTTTTTCGCCCAGGCTCCAGCTCCGGACAAGGAAACAACTAAGCCTTATGTCGGATCGTGGAGCCGTGTCTGACGTCAGAACGGGTCTCGAAGACGTTAACCCGATTCTGGACGGATGTCCACGCAGCGTCGGAGGGATCGAAGCTGCCGCGGCGTTGTGCCTTGCTCTCGGTATCTCCTTCGAGCTGCGACTTTTGGACTGCGACCCTTTCTTCCACGGGTATGGCATGCACTGCAGCGAAGCGGAACTTACCATCGCCATATGAGATATGCCGGTCAAGGATGTATTCGGACAGGAAGCCAAGATTCCGTTCTACTTGACACCCGGTAACGGCTTCCTGTTACTCGGCAACGAGATCCTTCATCAATCTCGTTTGCTGGGTACGGAGAACCTTCTCGTAATTCCCGCAGGGGTTCGCGGCATTTCAAGAAAGCAGCTAACGCTGCAGACGTACAGCGAACCCGTCTCATTGGAAGACAAGGACGCCAAGAGAACATACCTCTTCATTGTCCCATCCAAGACGTCAACGTTTAAGGCGTACTTTGCCACGTATCGGACCCTTTTTGTGAATAAGGGTGATCGATCAGCGTTGAAGAGGGAGAGGTTGTCGGATGGCAGGGTTTCCAAACAATTTGCCGTCCGGCTTCATGGGTTCAGCCATCTACCTTTGCAGGACATGTTGACGCTTTGCAAGAGAGGCGGAGTTCTTACTCCAATTCTGCGGCAAGCCCTGAGCACCGTCGTAAGCAAGTGCACTTCTTGCAAATCTACGGGGAGACCACTGATCTCTCGCAAGGTCTCTTTTAGCAAGATCCTTGCCTCCTTCAACAGCCACGTCCAGATCGACTTCATCTACATTGTCGAGCTCTGCAAGAAGCCGATACTCCATCTGGTCGACGTGCACACCGGATTCTCGGTGACCGCCCTCCTGGACTCCAGGGAGATGGACCTCGCCACAAAGGAGTTCGAGGCACAATGGTGCAACGTCCATGGAGCCCCTGAACTTGTATCAGCAGACCAAGAGTTCAACAACCGGAGGTTCAAAGAGTTCATCGCTTACATTGGCGCCAGATTCGAAGATCGTCCGGCTCGTCGCCATAATAAGCTCGGGATTGTCGAAAGAAAAAACGCAGTGATTCGTCTAATCGCAGAACGTTTCATCAGAGACGCCGAGTATTTCGCCCAAGAACGAGGAGCCGCTACAGGACGGCATGATGTTGTGTCGCGAGCGACGTTCATAAGCAACATTCTATACGGCAACAAGAAGCTGAGCAGCTTCGAGCTATCCAGGGGCTACACTCCTTCGCTGGGGGGTCTTCCGCAGTCTCGAGTGAGACAGGAGCTGATAGCTGCACACGAAGAGCAAGTGGCCCGTCGTGCGCTTCAGCTCCTAGAGACGACAAGGAATTCTCGCACCGTTGATCCATCCCTGCTTCAGAGAAACACTCCAGTATATTACTTCAAGAAAGGCCTGAAGTTCGGGAAATGGGAGAAAGGATATGTTCGAGAACTAGAACCACATTCAGTTTCAATCTCGAGCAAACCTAGCCACAACGGTCTGCCAATCCGGGCAGCCTTCGAGGATGTGCGAGTCGCGCCGAGGTCTTCTCTCCTGCAAGAACTTGACAAAATGAACTATGTTTTTCCTCGCTCGTCCTCTATAGTGGAAGAAGACGAGTTCACAGGAGCAGACCCGGCTGCACCGCCTGAAGTCCCAAGCGATATTCTCGGAGAAGACTCTCCATTGCCGGAGATGTTCCCGTGGAATGCTGAAGCCGACGAACCGAGGGCAAGAATCAAATTCACACCGGAATACGAGACTGAGGAAGCCATCCAGCCAGCCGTACCTGACTTGGATACAACAGAACTGGAGGACAGAGAAATTTCGGACACTGTGGATGCCTTAGATTTATTTGAAAAGGAGCACGCTCTGTGGGCTAAACACCCAAATTCCCTAACTCTATTTGCCGGAAACCTCTCACGGCGACGGCGCTCCAGTTTCGAGCAGCCTGCTGTTGATGTTGGAAACTCTTCCCTGTTGTTCTCACACTCTCTCTTTGGAAGGAGAAAGGAAAGAGGAACTTCACACCAGAGCGACATTACCAAAGAGTACAAACCTCTGCAACCCCCGAAGGATGTCGGAAATGTACCGATTATGTCGCCCCCAGACTTTCCTTGCTCCCTCAAGACTTCAGAACAAGAGATCCTACAAAGAGCAAGAGAAGTCCTCGGGGACAAACCTCTGTCAGAACATCAATTCCAATTCGTCTCCCAGTGGGTGATCGATAAGTCCATTGCGAAGGAGAAGGAGAATTACGATGGCGCTTACGAAGAACTCCACATCAGTCGGCTTCCTCCGAATGCAAACTTGATTTCGTCTCATCACTTCTTTCAGTTGAAACACGAAGGTGAGACGGACAAGTTAAAGTTGAAGTGTAGGCTCGTCCCTCATGGCAATCGTGACCGGGATAAGAAAAAAGTCCGCAAGGACTCCGCAACAGCGCAATTTCCAATTATCCGCATCGTGTTGTCAATTGCGGCGAATCTCGGAATGGTCCTGGGCTCCATCGATGTCAAAAGTGCGTACATGCAAGGAGGTTGGCTAACTTGCAGTATATATGTGAGGCCACCAAAGGGCTGGACATCCATGCACAGAGGGATTTGGAAGCTGCCGAAGCCAGCCTACGGCATCGTAGAGTCCGGTCGAGTTTGGCAGCTAGCAGTCGAACGGTGGATGTCGGGGCAAGGGATTATAGAAGTGCCCGGACTCCCTCAACTGTTCATCAAGCGCCGACTAAACGGAGGAATCCTCCTCGCCATTTGCAAAGTTGTCGACGACTTTCTCATGGCTGGATCCCAGAAGGACATCGACGAATTCCATGAAAGCATGCTGAAACGATTTGAGATTGGTCGTTTCGTCACTGGTCGGGACCTGATATTCAATCGGTTGCACATACATCAAAAAGACGATCGAACAGTTCACATCAGCATGAAGGAATACCTGGGAACGATAAAGCCTCTTGCCGTCACTCGGGAGCGACGCAAACAGTTCGATTCGCCATGTACGGCGACAGAGCTCACAGCCTACCAGGGCCTCGCAGGATCGCTCAACTTCTTCGGGCACGGTATTCTACCTCAATCTTCTTTCGCAGCTAGTTTCCTGCAGCAAGCTGTCGGACGCCTCAAGGTCTCAAACCTAATTACGGCAAACAAGTTACTGGTGGAAATCAACAAACTTGAAGCAGACATCACATACTGTTCTCTAAATAATCTCGACGTTACACCCTCGTATCTCGCCTTCTCGGACGCGAGTCACGGGTCGACCTCTTATGGACAGACAGGTTATATTTCGAGTATATACCTGCCAGCGGGGGGTGTGGGGTTGTATCACATCATAGACTGGTTGAGCTGCACGCAAACTCGCGTAGCCTTTTCCTCAATCGGCGCCGGGATACTTGCTGCAGCCACGTCTGCTGACCGGGGATCAATGATAGCGGAACGACAGAAAGTGGTGTATTCTGCAGAGCATGCTCTCCCGTTTGTGCTAACGGTCGACTCTCATGGCCTGTTCTCAACGGTGACAACCTTACACGAGGGTAGTGACTATCGTCTTCGTCCCACTGTGGCAAGGATGAGGGACTCATATGAGACCGGAGAGATCAGCGTCATGCAATGGATAGCCGGAAAACGGAACTTCGCAGACGCCCTCACGAAGAGAAATTTGGACATGTTCAAGAAACTGAACGACGTAATGAGGAGTGGATTCTTGGACTCAGGTACATTCAAGTCATCACAAAGGGTCTCCCAAGTTTATTGATCACTCCTCATCATCAATAATGACCCTTTTCGTTTTCGATTTCTCGTGAGTAAACTTGGCTTCATTCCCCTTCTTCTCACTCCTGCGCTCCCGCTTGACGCTATAAGAGATGCGCTTATTCGGCTTCTTCTTCTTACCAGAAGCCACTCTCTTGCCTACCTCTTGAGCGTAGAGGAGCCTCATCTCGGAGATGCCCATGAATTGCGAGTCGTCCCCGACGCACACGTCGAAAATCCGGGAACTGACACGAAGAGCAAAGCGCTCAACGCAATTGAATACAACCTGACGGCCTGCGTCGTAAGCAACAACGTGGTCAACCTCTTCATCATCGCGGTTCATCCCAGAAAGCCGGACGAGGTAGATGCCGGCCCGTTGATAACGCAACCACTCCTCCTCGGTCATGCCCCGGTCCACTTTAATTTGCCGGAGCCCCAGAACCTTGATGTTGTTCTGCACCCAGACAGATGCGTCTGCCAGGCTCCGACAAGCCATTACGCCCCTCTAAAGCATGCTGAGGGCGATTTCGGGTCCCTGCAAGGCATGGATGTCGTTCGTCAAGGCTGCTCGCAAGCATTGGCCGTGACAGGACCTTGCGAATACCGGCAAGCTTGAATGCAGAGAGGCGGCATGCCTTGACGGACCACGATCACCGTGACAGCTCAGAGTGTAAAATCAGTCAAGGTGCTCCGTGCACCAATCGTCGAGTGCGTCGAGAAACGCTGCCTGCCGGCCCGGATTGTAAACAAGTTCCACAGAGCACCCCTGCCGCCCAATCCGCCAAAGAGATATTTCCAAGTCCGACTCAATCCCACTGCCCAGCTCAGCGTCGAGGGTGGAGTCCCCTCCTAGCCGATGCGTTTCAATTGTGTGAAACGCAATGGGCCAGAACGTACACGGTCCCCCTCGAAAAAGGTCGGGTCGAAGTACCGGGGGTCCGCTCTTCCAACGAATCGAGAGTCCCGGCCTGAGCTGAACGCGACGCGGTGAATTTCATACGCCTTCCCTTCCTTACCGACATCCCCACATTTCCTTACCCTGCCACCACCTTCATCAGCTTCCATCACTTTCTTCGATGTCGATTTTCAATACTGGTCTGCGGCACGGAGGTCGTCGGTGAAGCCAAGAAGGAGCCACATCAATCCGAAGCGCGCTGTAGGCCTCGCCGCGACCCAAGCAGACAGGGCTGCGACGTTTTCGCTGGGGATGGGGAGCGCTTCGAAGAACGCGCGCGCTCCCACAGTAGTCATTGTGTCCTTCACGAAAAGGTCCACGGTAGACGCCAACCGTCCGGTGGAGAAGCTCGCGAAGGAGAATCTCCTCCCTCTGCATGTTACAGTGGTGATGCCTCGCTGCGCCTGAGCACCCGTCGCTACCCTCCCGGTCGGTACCGTGGCCCTCGGGCTCATATTCAGCTGCCTTCCGGTTGGGTGTTGCGGCACGGGCGCGCTGCGTGACGAGACACCACGAGGGATTGCAATACGCCAAGACGGGAAAGCGCACGAGGAAGATTCGGAGGGGTAATTGCGGAAGGGATTCAAGGAGTTGCGGCTGGGCAGGAAACAGGACGCGGTATAACTCGGTGTTCGTGCACCCGATGCGGAAAAGGGAGATGGGGATTGATAAGGGTTTGTGTTGGAATACGTCGGTGCGGATCACGGGATCAGCGTCGGGAGAGATCTAGTTGGACGCCCCCCCCCCCCCCCCCTCCCGTCGACGGCGCCGAAGTATGCCAACGGGGGGTGTGTAGTTGGGCCACGTGGTAATAGGCCACGTGTGCGGGCTAAAGCGCTGTCGGCGACCGGCGCTGCCGACGGATAATTTAGGTCTACAATTTTCTTGAAATAGCGCCGACCAGAATTGGTCGGCGCACCGGCGGGCCAGAGCAGGCTATCTTACGACCCCGGGGGACATTGTGCCCTTCCTTCTTCGCCGCGCCACATCCCTCTCTCGCGACTAACGTTCCCCCCCTCGTTCGCCCTACCGCTGCGCCACGCGCGGATACCACGAGCCGCCACCCACCGCAACCATACAGACACTCTTACCAACGCTGTGTATGATCTCATACACATATGTTGAGATACAGTATTTGCAGACTTATGCCACCACGGCGCCCTAGTTGTCTGCTGACATGACAGCAATGAAACAGCACGGATGACACGCATGACACGCGAGCCATGACAAGGCAGAAAAATATATTGAGGATTGACCTTCCCTTGCAATTGGCGTCTACCGACGGCGTGCGCTACCGGCAGTCCTCGGTACGTGTGTACGTGTAACGCCGAGCGACCGTACGGGCCACAGCCCCCCCTTGAAAGTTAGATAAATAAACCCACACCACCGAACAGAAAATCCACGGATGACGAGTACCTGCATGCAAAACCCTCCTCCCCTCCGCAACCGCCGCCCCGCCCACGCCGCCTCGCTCCGATGTAATCTCTCCGCATCTCGGAGCGCCCCCCCCGCACGCCTTGCGACGCCGCGCCATGCTCGCCTTCGCCCCCGCCTTCTCGCCCGGCGCGCGCCTCGCGGCCGCGCGCGCCCGCTCAATCCGCCGCGGCGCGCGCACATGCAGCAGCTCGGCCGGCGGCGGCGCGGGCGACGGCGCGCCGCCGCCCGCGGGCGACTTCACCATCGTGTCGCAGGAGCGGCTGTTCCACCGGTACCAGTCCGTGTACGCGCGGACGGTGCGCTACCCCACGGGGCAGACGGTGTCGTACGACGTGGTCGGGCACGCGCACAGCGACTTCACGTCCGTCTTTGTGTTCCCGTTCCACACGGCCACGCGCACGGCCACGCTACTGCGCGAGTACAGCCCCGGGCGCAACCGCGTCGCCCCCGCGTTCGTGGCCGGCATGTTCGAGCGCGCCAGGCACGCGTCGCTGGAGGACGCGGCGCGCGCGGAGATGAGCGAGGAGGCGCTGCTCAAGGGCGGCACGTTGCTAAGGCTCGCGCAGGACGGCGTCGCGGCCGATAAGTACTCGCTCAATGAGTTTCACTACTTCCTCGCACTCGACGCACACCAGGATAAGCGCCCGGGGCAGAGGGATGAGGAGGAGTGGATCTCCGTGCAGCAGGGCGTCCCGCTTGACGAGGTGCGTGGAATGGTCCAGCGCGGCGAGCTGAACACGCCGCACGCGCTGCTCGCTATGCTCGCCTTCGCGCGGCTGCGGGAGCTCGGGCTGGACTGATGGGACGGGGAGGGGAGGGTGGGGGTGCTGGCGGGTCAGGAGGGTGAGGGAGGGAGTGGGAATGGATCACGGAGCTATTTTTTTGGACGGGGAAATGGCGGCAAGGTGGCCGTTTCAAACGGCGCGCGATGTTAAATGCGCTTTATTTCTCGGCTCCCGCTTGCTCCTTTTGAATCCCCTCCCTTCCCGCCACATCATCCCCCGTTGCCCTCCCCACCCTCCCCTCCATCTCGCTCCCCGTCACCCACCCTCCCCATGCAAAGCCCACCGCCGTCCCCCATCCAAGTCCTCTGCGACCTTCGCTCCCCGCCCCCGCCGGCGCCCTCCCCGGAGCACCCCCCCTCCCCGGCCCAGCCCGCGGCCCCGGAGCCACCCGCACACTCCCCCCCCATCACCCCCGAGGAAGCCGATAAGGAGAATATCCCGCCCCTCCAGCCCTTGTGCGCCCTCCCCGCGCCCGTCTCCAAGCCGCCCTTCCCCCCCTCCGCCCCAAAGAAGCCAGCGCTCACCCCCGCAACCACGTGCCGCTCCCCGCTGCAGGACATCACCCCGCTCTACGCCGCGGCTCCCGTGCCCCCTGCGTGCCAACTGCCCCTCCCCGACTGCAGCGGCGCGCCTTCCTCTGGTTATCTACCCCCCGCTTACCTACCCCCCGCCCACCTCGATCCGCGTACGCAACACGCGCCGAACCCGCCGAGCGGTAAGAGCATCCGCTTCTCGATGAGATAGGCGCGCCGAGCCCGAACCGCCGCCCTATTTATCACCTTCCGCTCCCCTTTCCGCTCGCGCGACCACCACTCATCTCGCGGCACACGTCGAACCCCAATCTTTGCCGCTGCGCATAGCTTGCAATCATCTTTTGTCTAGTAAATCCCACTTTTGTTTTTGGCCATGTCCTTCTGTTTTTGATACTTGCGCCATGTCTCGCGGTTTCGTTGCAACCGACCTTAGCTGTCCAGCACCCGGAAAGAAGCAAAAGAGCCGCAGGGCATCGAAGTGGGGGCCAACCGTGGCGAATGTCGAAGAGCAAAAAAAGACAACTGGAGGAAGAGATGCTGCTTTGATACTTGGCTGACGGTGGACCTGCTCTGCGTTACGTCCCTGTCCCGAAAATGGCATACCGTCCTGCCTCCCTTATCGGTCACGCAATATCGTCCGCCGCACAAAGATCTGTATTCCCCGCGACACTTATGTTCTGCACTGTAGGCAAGTAACGAGGCCGTTTGAGAGACCTATCAAGGGCACATCAGTCGATGTCCGCGTTGCTGCTCCCCGCCTCGCGAAAGGAGAGAGAAGTCGCAGACGTCGTTCTTCAGCTCAACATGGAGTGTCTGCTGAAGACATCGTGATACCTCACCCGCCTATGCTCCTCGAATTTACATATTTGTTTTCGCGCTTTGCGTGAAAAAAGCAAAAAAAAAAAGACCTCGGCGCGCATTGAGAAACTCACATTGCCGCACTGCAGAAGCACGGCTTCGTTTAGACGATTTGTTGAATCTTCCTCTTCGATTCAAATTGCAAACTGAAAGGTCACCTCTAGTGGAATGACCCTACTCTGCGTTTCTGGTTTTTAGAAAGCAACTTGATTTTGTGCAGCACTGATTTGTAAGGAGTCATCTACAAAGTATTTCGAATGCGGAGGAGGCTGAATATACCAATGGATGCTTTCGTCCCTTCTGCAAGCCATGGCTTCCTCTCCCAGGCCAGAAGCGGAGAAATTGTAATTGCACTCTCTAGACACACTTGCCTTGTGCTTTGTGCAAATAGAACACGGCTCGTGACTATTGGCAGAAGAAAAACAGCATTGAGCATCTGAAGACAAAGCGCTACAGCCCGAAATTGATCCTCCTCGAAAAACAGGATATTTTATTAGTTGTACCGAGAAGACATAAAAAACAGCAACCGGGAATGCTCGCCTTTGCGATAACTGTCCCTTTCCGATGGTCAAAAGCTTTCGTCAGTATGTGAATTCGTAATCGCTCTTCAATTCGAAGCGCCAACTTGCAGGACGCTGGGCTCAAATTCTCATCAAAGTGCTATAACGCAAGCGTTATAACATATACCGGACAACAGACCCGTTCTGCTTAGAGTCACAGTAAAGCTGAAATAGCTTCAAAACGTTGTCAACGACGACCTGTGTGACTCTGGGTGCCGCTACCTTTCCGGAACCAAAAAAAATAGCTTGACCATATTCAGCCTTCAGTGTGTTTTCACTGGCCCGCTTTATCATTGTACTCACAAAAACCGAGCAACTCTGTTGACAAAGTGATCCGGTTGAGCAACCTTCCGTGAGTTTGAAAGAGCGAGCAAAATGCTTATGCAACCAAGTAATGAGAAAGCCGTCACTTCAATGGCAGTGCCGGCGTGGGATGTCGAAGGTTCTACTGAAGACGTGCAACTAGATCCTGAAAAAGTCGAAGAGTTTGGATCTCGCTTGCTGAAACTTCTCAACAATGGAGCCCTCACTATAATGATTTCAATCGGACACAAAACTGGATTGTTCGAGACAATGGCTGCATTGCCACCTGTCACCTCACGAAAACTCGCTGCCTGTGTTGGTCTGCATGAGAGATACGTGCGAGAGTGGCTAGCCACTATGCTCGTCGGAAGAATTGTTTGCACCGAAGAACACCCAAGCGATAAATCGGACGTCAAGTACTTCCTTCCACCGGAAAATGCTGCATTCCTTACGTGGGGACGTGGACCTGAGAATGTCGCGGTTCTTTCTCAGTATATCTCAATTCTTTCCTCTTTCGAAACAAAATCGGTAGAGTGCTTTCGAAGCGGGAAGGGCGTTCCGGTGAGTGAATTTGATGAGCTTAAATCTATCATGGCTGCAGATGCTGCACAGACCATTGCTTCTTCGCTTATCGACTGGATTCTTCCCTTGGAGGGTGATATATTAGACGCATTGCGTCATGGAATCGATGTTTTGGATATCGAGTGTGGATCCGGATTAAACCTATTCACCTTAGCGAAGGAATTTCATCGCAGTTGGTTCATCGGGTATGACTCGAATCCAAAAAATGTCGCAGTTGCAATTGAATCGGCTGAAAAAGCAGGGCTCTCGAACCTTCGCTTCAAATGCAAGCAAATCACAGAGACGTCCGAATACTCTGCATTTGATCTCATTACGTGCTTTGGAAGACTTGTCGAAACCGGTGACGTTCGAAATGTCATACAGAGAGTGCAACAAGCTCTGCGACCCAAAGGTACCTTTCTGCTTCAAGACGTTGCTGCGAGCAGTGACCCAAGACTAAACTGTGCGCATCCGGCGGGACCCCTCTTGTATACAATTTCGGTTATGTTCCTCGTGCCCGCAACTTTGTTCAAAACGAACAAGGACGAAGAGGCTGTGGGAGTAATGTGGGGAAATGACCGAGCATTGGAACTGATTCGAGAGCTTGGATTCAGTTGTGATGGAGTCAAACGGTTGCCAGAAGACCATTGCAACGTTTTCTTCTTTTGCACACGAAAATGAGGTAAAATGGTAAATGTGCGAATGCACTATCCGGGGTAAATTGGACATTCAGCCCTTCGTTCCTTATCAAATGTATCTGTAGCACCTCCCTATGTTCCTGCACTCTCTGCTTAAAAAAGCCCAGTATCCCACAATGTTCCAGCTGTTGTTTTGATAACTTGACGCTTCTTCCGGAGCGCATCCGCATCCCCACTCATAGCGGCGGGCATGGAAGACTAGAAATTGATCATGCCGCTCATATCGTCTACCGATGCAGCGTCTAGAGTGGGATGAGGAACCAGTCCTCGCATAAAATCAGGCCATCTTTTGAGGTTGTCTTCATCAGCATACCACTGGACCGTCTTCCGAATCCCATCTCTCCATGGCGTTCTGATCTCCCATCCAAGGTGCAAGAGCTTGGTTGAGTCAATGCGATAATGTGCATCATTGACTTCTCTGTCCTTTACAAACGAAATCCAGGCGTTGAGATTCTCTGGATCACTCATGTCGCTCGCTTGGATGCAATCGCGCACAACCTGCAAGTTGGTCTTTTCATCGTCTGAACCGACATTGTAAACGCTGCCGACTTTGCCCTTGTGAAGGATAATTGAAAAGGCCTCAGCTATGTCTGTGACATAGACATAATTCCTCGAGTGCGAGCCATCTCCATGAATGAAGGCCTTCTTTTTCCTCGAAAGTAAACAGCATGTCTTCGCGATGAGCTTGTCCGGATACTGGCGCGGGCCGTACACGTTGTTCCCTCTGGTAATGATAATAGGCATGCCAAAGGATTTTGCATAGCCGCGACAGATAAGTTCCGCAGCGGCCTTCGTACACGCGTAAGGATTGGTCGGTGAGAGCATAGATTCCTCCTTTTCAAAATCTGTTTCACCGCCGTAGACCTCATCCGTAGAAACATGAATAAAGCGCTTAACACCACCGTAGTCCCTTGCGGCCTCGAGCAGCACGTGGGTGCCGACGACATTATTGGACGTGAAGGAAATTGAGGAATGGAACGAATTGTCAACATGGGTGCTGGCGGCAAAGTGCATGATAGTGTCGATATTCTCTGAGCGGAGCAGGTAATCGACGAGGCATTTGGAGCGGATGTCACCGCGACACCATCGGAGGTTTGTCCGACCGAAAAGGGGTGATATGTTATCAACGGCGGCGCAGTAGTCAAGCTTGTCGATAACAACGATGTGGTATTCAGGATAGCGGGAGATGAGTAGGTCGACGACGTGGGACCCGATGAAGCCTGCACCGCCTGTGAGAAGGATAGAACGGGGGACAAAGTGTGGGGAAGAGGAGTTGGTGGTTGCGGTGGCTGACGAGGGGCTGGTGTCAGACGTCATGGGAGTCGTATAGTGGTGAAGATGGTGTCTTCAATGAAATGACGGAAAGCGGAGTCGCGGACGAGATGTTGACATTCTTGGTCTATCAGGTCTGGTAGAGTGGGAGGGATGGACAGGGCTGCGTAATTGCGCAAAGGTTGAAACAGGACTGCGGAGTGGGGCTAGAATTAAGTTTTGGGAGGAGAAAATATTTGCTCTCCTCCTGGACGGATTCAAGGAAGCAAAGAGCCTTCCGTGGTTACGAGCATTTCACACATTCGTCATGTGCGCATTGTGCTCACAAGAAACCTTGTCCCCACCTTTGCCACGTCCGCGACCCGTTCTCACACGTGTGATTTCAGGTCTTGACTTCCAAGCCCATCGCCTTAAACCGAGTCACTGTGCACTATACCGGATCTAGCACAAAATAAAATAGCTTATGAAAGGATATAATTAAGGCTCCATACTCGATATGACACTGGTCCATCCTTCTATAAGGCAGCCAAGCCTTCCCCGCACCAACCTTCACTTCGGTCAGTGAGGAGCTCGACCCAACACCGCCAGAGCCCGATTCATGCCTCGCAAAGCATTCGAATTACCCGCGAATGATGCTGGAGGAGCCTACGATGCTTCCATATCAACGTCTACCGAACCGTAATGATATAATGTCGAAAGCATCGTGAGTGCTGCCAACCTTGTGTGTCAAAAATTAAGCCTCCACATCTTCAAGAGCATCATGCTCAAAAATATCCGTTACTTCTGCCACACTTTCAATTTGCACTCAATCTTTTCTGATACAAAATCTGCATCCGAAACATCACGCATTGTAACCAAGATACATGTGGATTCTTTTGGAGGCCTGCAAACAAAGATTCAACATTCTATTAATGAGCAGTAAACAATCCACCAGTCTCTTGCAGTGGTCTTGATTATGACAGAGTGCTTCTTAGATCAGCCTGTGTTTATAGCAGAAAAAGGACTCCTTCAACCAGTATCTCTCATTTGTCGCTGATACAACGCTGTCCCATACGTCACCAAAAAACAAAGCATTTCAATATATGCGACTGACCTCCTTCCATGATGCCGTTTCTCCCATTTTTGGCAATCCTCGGAACGCATACTTCAGTGTGTCGCGTCTTTCAGAGACGTTAAACAAAACGCTCTTAAAACCAAAAATTTCGTCGCAGTTCAGCTGCAGCGATACTATCACAATCCATAGCTTGATGTACTGCAAAACATCTTGGCGACAAATAGCCAATCTATTAACTGTTCAGTGTGGTCAGGTATAGCAGCTTCATTCACGGGCTGTTAACCATTTATGATGTGACGAATTCATACCCCTTTCATTTAACCGTAGAGGTAAACACTGACAAAAACCACTCATGGCAGGTGTTACTGTAACTTCATGACCTGGATATGTACACAGAACGAGAGCCCACATCAGGTATGAGGGCACTAACCCAGCCCCCTTATCGTGTATCCACTTGTTCCTTTCAAGTTAGCCCCATCCCTTGTTAGTTTCTTGGTTGCGTTTAACACTTATCCACTTGAGATGTTGTCTGCATTGAAACCATTCATCTTCCATTCAACAAAACCGGAAGAGCGTACTTCAGTTCTTGTTTGAGTTCAGTATCTCGTTGACAAACACCCATCTGTTCAAAAGGTTCTGCTTTCTTCATCATCCTTGTTTCCATCTTTTTCGTGAATGATACTTTCGCACAACAATCTACTACAATGTTCGATTGTCTGCCAAGAAAATGAATGACAAAATATGCCAGGAAGAAGCAAATTTTGTTTGTTTGTAGCACAACAGCTTAACGTTGACAAAAGTGAAGTTGAAACCCTTCTCACTTCAAACTTGTGTGCCTACGGCTACAACAAACCAAAATCATCCGTCGACTTAGTCCATACCGATTTGTTGTCCTTCTTCAGCACTTTTGTATCAACCATCGAAAAGGATTTTGAGAGTAATCTACGATGGCACGGACAATGAAGTAGTGAACGAATGCTCGAGAGATGATCTGAGTATAATACAAATCAGTTCACGTTTGATCGATAGTAAAGGAAGTGAGTCCTTGGTGTTCCGTGTCTTGATATTGACAACCGCGGAGACATTAAGATCTCCCAAGAAGAGCTCCCTGGCCCGATATATGTGTGGATGCTGTGTTACTCTATAGTAACACAGCATCCACACATGACAGCATAAGGTAGGGAAGTGGGTTGCAGTTGTCAGACTCGTGGCAAAGGCAGCCCTATGGGAGTGCTAGGAGGCGATGTGTGTTGGTATGATAGTTGATAAGGACTAAACGGGGAGAAGTCAGCCGCGATAGGAAGAAGTGCACTGATCAGAAGCGATTTCAAAGGCAAGGGGAGGTGATGCCATGTTCTATTAAAAGGAATGGGTGGAGTGCATACTGTAGCTGCAGTAGAACGGGTTCAGTGGTGCGTAGGGTGAAGGGACGGACGGCACGGAAGGGACGAAAGTATCCGTTCTAGCTCGTGCGCAGCAGGGGCAAACGGAAGGATAGGCAAAAGTATAGGGTACCCAGACCCCCGGGGGCTCCTGCTGCGCACGAGCTAGAACGGATACTTTCGTCCCTTCCGTGCCGTCCGTCCCTTCACCCTACGCACCACTGAACCCGTTCTACTGCAGTTATGGGCCCAGGGATCTCAAATGAGAAGGACAGGTTCTATCTCGATCCTCCCCTTTTTTCCCCGTTTGGTGATCCGCAAGACTGGCGCCGTAAGGTATCTCGTTGGGTAGATCTCATTGCATCAGCAGCCCAGCGAGGAAATGACAAGACGTATAAAACGTTTTACGCCACCCTCGGGCGTCAGCTGTATGATCGTGGTCTACCAACGCCTCAACAATCTATTGTGGATGAGGCTCAGGCAAAGAAAATTATTGACTACAAGCAAGATGACCAGAATGCAGCCGTCAGAGACATTGTCGAACTGGTCGCCGTCGACCCTCCAATTGCCATGGTCACTCGCCTGATAACTTCTTTCAACAGAGTCTCTACCTGTCGCCGAAAGAAGGGAGAAGAACTTCCGATCTTTATTTCCCGCTTTCGAGGCCTAGCTGCCGAACACCTAATGCACAGCAACTCCTCTGCTTCATCCCAGATTGGGGAGGTGCTGGTCATTACCCTTCTCAACAATGCAAACCTTGAAGAAGGGACGCTCACAAATGCAAACCTCCAGCTCATTGGGCTTGCAGAAGCTCGAAAGGGGAATGAAAATAGTGCGGACATAAAGCAGGTGTCTGTCGAAGCTCTTTCAGATCTCCGGAATATGGTGCAAGAGATTGTGGAAATTTCTCCAAATTCATCAGCTCGCACTATTCAAACTCTGAGAACCGTGATAACGGAAACCCACAACAAAGTCAAAGAGGCTGCAAAATCCGTGACTCATAAACTTGATGCTCTGATTGCCCCCGATGTGGCCAATACTGAGCAGGATTCGATCGCTCAAATCATCATGGCGACTAAGGACGTCTGTAGGCTTCATCTTGACGATGCTGTATCTGTGCTCCGTAACCTAAGTGTCTCTTCTCTCAGCAACGCTGCGTCCCTGTCTGCCAAGGAGATTGAAGACATCGTCCACCGTGGCATACAGAAAACTCTTCTTAGCTCTTCTGTTCAAGGGCGGGATTGCTCAACCCCGCCAAAACCAACATCAAACTGCTGGTGCAACTTCATATGCAGACGCTCCGAATGTCTTTAAAATGAGTCAAAAACAGAAGCGGTCTAGAAACGGCCACAAAAAAGGGGCAACGGGAGAGGCAGTTCTCTCCCCCAAGCAACCAGCGAACAAGTCTGTTATGATTGCGGAGAGAAAGATCACTACAGAGGTGACCTGAAATGCCCTTTTCCCAGGTACCTGACGAAAAGAATTCGACAAAAAGAGTCAGGACGTCCGCAACCGGGTTCGAAGAAGCCCGCCAGGTTTTTTCAGGAAGGCTCCAGTGCGGGAGAGAGACGCAACTAAGTCTCGTTACCGGACGTGGGGCCGCATCGGACGTCGCTGTCGGGAAATCGGACCCCAATCCGGTCCTTGATGTCGGTTGTCCTCGCAGTGTTGGCGGTACCGACTCAGCTGCCGCACTGTGCCAAGCACTTGGAATAGACCTGATTCTTCGTGCACTCGACTGTGAGCCGTTCTATCACGGCTATGGAATGCACTGTAGCGAAGCTGAACTTGCAGTAGCCATCTGGGACCTTCCGTTGGAAGACATGCAAGGTAATCATGTCACGATCCCATTTTACATTACGCCTGGAAAAGGCGTACTTCTTCTAGGAAATGAAATTATTCATAAGTCCAACCTCCTCGGCCCGAGAAACATACTTGAGATTCCACCAGGCGTATGTGAACTCTCTAAGGAAGCCCTCACATTCCAAACATACAACGAGCCTGTTTCTCAAACGGACAAGGATCGGGTGAGAACGTATCTCTTCGTGGTCCCTGCCAAGTCAAATTCGTTCAAGTCCTACTTTGTAAGCTACCAGGCGCTCAGCGCCGCACCTGAAGACAACAGAGCTTTGACGAAAGGCTACTACGCACATGGGAAGGTGGCGAAGCGATTTGCCACCAAGCTTCATGGATATACCCATCTGCCTTCGACTGATATGATTGAGCTTTGCAGGAGAGGAGGGATAATGAACCCTGTCCTTCGGCAAGCACTGAAACAAGTCGTTAATAACTGCACATCTTGTAAGTCTACTGGAAGGCCTTTGGCCTCCCGCAAGGTTTCTTTCGGCAAGATACTGTCCACTTTCAATGCCCATGTACAAATCGACTACATGTACATCGCAGAGATGGACAATGTCCCAATTCTGCACCTTGTAGATGTACAGACGGCTTTTTCAGTAACAATCATCATGGATTCAAGAGAAATGGAAGCAGCTACGAGAGCCATCGACAGCCACTGGTGTCAAGTGCACGGACCGCCATCTCGAATGTCTGGAGATCAGGAATTCAACAGCAAAGCTTTTCGGGAATTTCTGAATTACTATGACATTGAGTTTAAAGACCGCCCAGCTCGGAGGCACAAAAAACTCGGTGTTGTCGAAAGCAAGAATGCCGTTGTGCGCATAATCTCACAGCGCATACTCAACGATGCTGAATTCTTCAAGGCGTCTCGAGGTATACAATACACCCATGCCGACGTTCTCTCTCGCGCAACATATCTCAGTAACGTGCTGTACGGCGCAAAGAGGTTGAGCAGTTTCGAAATGGCACGTGGATATACTCCGTCGGTTGCTGGTTTGCCACAGAGCAAAGTCTCCAAGGAACTCGTCATTGCGCATGAAGAACAAGTTGCTCGCAGAGCACTGCGACTTCTCAACAATGGTCGGTCTCCCCACGTACTCCTCCGAGACTCCCTCACTAAGGGGCAAAGGGTGTATTTCTTCAGCGCGGACCGAAGCTTGGCAAGTGGCAAAAAGGATACGTTCGCTCTGTAGACCCACACATGATAACGATATCCACGAATGAGGAACACAAAGGAATGCCAGTGAGAGCTGCCCTTGAGGACGTTCGGATTTCTCCGACCTCAAGCCTGTTGAAAGAACTCGACAGCATTCACTTTCTATTCCCACGCTCATCCTCTCTCATCGACGAACAAAACTTCGATGATCAACAGCAAGAGCTACTCGTTGGAGATGACCAATTTCCAACGATTCTCCAGACCGAAGACATTCGTAAAGAGACAAGGGAAGACTCCTTTCCCAACGTGAACGCGGAAGAACAGGTTCCCGCCACTGACCAATCACAAGAGGATGATCTCCCCGATGCTGCACTGTCGCACACCGGCGACGTATGGAAACTATTCGAAAGTGAATCAGCACTTTCGTCAAGTCATCCCTCATCAAAAGACCTATTCAAGGAGGATGGGTGTACGCGGATCGTGGACATGCCGTATAGGGATTTTGCTAAGAACAGCAAAGATGGGATCAAAACTCCGCTACAAGAACCAAGCTGCGCAACCGCCGATCACCAAGATATCGAAAATCGATCGTCCCGGCTCGTCCAAAAAAGGATATAGGTTCTGTACAGATGCGCCTTCCGTCCCCGCTCCCATGCGCATTGACCTCCAGCGAACAAGTGCTTCTCCAGCAAGCTCATGAGGTACTGGGCAACACCACAGTATCGGAGTTCCAGCTGCAGTTCTTGCCGCGTTGGCTTGTCGAAAAATCGATCGCCCGTGAAAAGGAAAACTATTAAGGAAGTTACGAGGAAGTCCACATGAAGTCTCTTCCATCATATGCAAACCTTATCACGTCGCACCACTTCTTTCAAGTCCAGCATGATGGCGCAGAGGATAAGCTCAAGCTTAAGTGCGGTCTTGTGCCACACGGGAACAGAGATCGAGACAAGGAAAAAGTTCGAAAGGACTCAGCAACAGCCCAGTTTCCTGTCATCCGCATAGTCCTTTCTCTGGCAGCCATCATAAGGTTCTCCCTAGCGACAATTGACGTCAAGGGAGCTTACCTACAAGGAGGTTCTCTCGGCCGAGATATGTACGTGCGACCGCCGAAGGGATGGGCAACATCACCAAGCGTTGTTTGGAAAATGATCAAGCCCGCCTACGGTATCGTAGAATCCGGTCGGCTTTGGCAAATCACAGTCGAAACCTGGATGATTGGTAAGGGAATCATACAAATTCCGGGACTCCCGCAGCTCTTCGTCAAACGCCAAAGCAACTCCCGTGTCCAACTTGTGATTGCGAAAGTGGTGGACGACTTCCTGATTGCAGGTTCACGCCAAGCCATCGATGAGTTCCACTCTCAGATTTCAAAACGTTTCACCATTGGACGCTTCCTCACCGGCCCTGACCTTATCTTCAACAGGCTCCACATACATCAAGACGCCGACTGCTCCGTACATGTTAATATGCAAGAGTACCTAGATAAGATACTTCCAATACAAATCACCCGTGAACGTCGCAAAGAATGGAACTCACCCTGTTTAATGGACGAAATAACCCGTTACCTTGGACTCACTGGCTCCCTCAACTTCTTGGGACACGGTGTAATGCCTCAAGCGTCATTCGCTGCAAGCCACCTACAACAACGAATCGGCAGGCTTACAGTATCCCATCTAGTCGAAGCCAACAAAGTCTTCAAGGAGATACAAGCCCTCCGTCCGTCGCTCCTATACCGCTCCTTCCCTTAAATCGTCGCTGAGCCGCGATACTTGGCCTTCTCTGACGCCAGCCAAGGGTCTTCGTCGTATGGGCAAACAGGATATATCTCGGGTATATTCCTGCCTGCGGGGGGTGGAGATGTCGTGTACCACGTACTTGACTGGCTCAGCTGCAAGCAGGCTAGAGTGTCTTTCTCCTCAATTGGAGCGGAAATCCTAGCTGCAGCCGCAGCGGCAGATCGGGGTGCACTCATGGCCGAAAGAATGCAGGACGTCAATGGCTCGCCAGTCACGCTCCCATTCGTTCTCACCATAGATTCCCATGGTCTTTACTCCACGGTAACAACATTGCACGGGGGTGCTGATTATCGGCTGCGCCCTACCGTAGCGAGGATGAGGGATTCCTTTGAGAGCGGCGAGATATCCGTAATGCAATGGATTCCAGGCAAGCGTAACTTGGCAGATGCGTTGACGAAACGAAACCTCGAGATGTATCGAGCTCTCAACTCGGTAATGACAAAGGGTCTCATTGACAGCAAAACCTTTGAGAAAGCAGAACGAGTAACTTTCTTATCCTAAATCACTTGTTTACTGCGGCGCTTTGCTCAACGCCTCCCATGTCTAAATTGTGCTGAAGAGTACAGTGATGGTCCCCTTTTTTGCGAACGAGGCTTCTTTCGACATTTCTTGTATGGCTTCTTACCGACAGTTTGTTTCCGAAGCCTTCGAGCCTCGTTTACACTGGAGAATCGGAAGCCGTTGCCCATGCACGCATTGAACACTTTCGGTTCCAAGTGCAGAGCATACTGCTCAGCTGAGTCTAGCACTTCCATTCGTGCTAAATCGAACACGACGGTACGGTTGATCTTATCGTTATGGGCATCGACGCCTTCGAGAGAAGCAATATACAAACCTTCCTTAGCCTCAGCCGAGAAGATCCAAGAGCTGAACGTGGCGCCATGAAGGTGAATGTGCTCTAGCGTGTACCTCCTCATATTAGTCTGGAGCCATGCCCCAGCCTGGCTTAGGTTTGACGCACCAACGGGCCCACGATTTATCATGTCTTCCGCAACTGCAGTACCACCAATGATGTGTAAGCCATTTGCTATTGCTGCACGAATACATTCCCCGTTACGACTGCAGATGAAAACGTGGCGGTTGGGAACAAAGAGTTCCTGTGCTAACAATGACGGTCCCCGAATTCCGGAGGCGCTCACGGAATAAAACATATCCGGGTTCTGGACACAGAACTCATCAACATTCAATAGCCACTGACGTTTAGCGCGAGATGAGGAATCTAAGACGTATTGCGATGACGAAGTGGAATCGCAAGACAAAACTGTGGAACATGAGCTATCGCATCCATCAGTATCGCGAGAGGGGACCTGAAAGCTTTCGATTGTGTGAAAGCGAATTGGCCAAAATGTGTCTGCGCCGCCATGCTTCACTGCCGACGCATAATATGTTGATGCACTCTAGCCATGCTTATTTCCAGAAGCCAATACGACCCGCTCGATTGTGTAATCAGCATCGTCGGATGCGCCGTCTTCGTCTTCGTCGAATCTCATTCGAATGATTGTGCCAGCGTCCATGGTCGCCCCCTCCAGATTCTTCAGCCAGCAAATCAGCGCTTCCATACTATCCCAGGGCAAGGCCAAGCTGAACAGTAGATCCATCGCCGACGCACGCCGTGTGCCCCCCTCATGCCTGACTAGGGCTTCATTATTACACCACGTCAGGGAGTGTACGCTGTAATCATGCTCATCCTCTAATTCCATCCCCAGCGACACCATAATTGCAAAAGCCGTCACGTACCTCGGCCCGAAAGCGCTTATATACGGGTTGCGGATCAGGCGGGTGGAATGGGGTGCGCTGTAGAAGACTGGGAACGAACCGAACGCGCGTACGGAATGCGGGAGCCGGGTAGAGTGTGTCAGGTGCAAGTCACGTAAGGTCCAAGGCAAACAGGAAGGTGTGGAATGGAACGAAGAAAACCGGTGGATTTGCGATTTTGGGGACGAGAAGAGTCGCGAGACGATGACGTTAACGCGATATCGAGGCAGAGGAGGGCTCGGGTCGCTTGAGTTGGCCGCGGAATCTCACTGAAGGGATGGCAAGTTCCGTTGGCCAACGGGGGGGGTGTGTGATGTGTCGCGACAGCCGGATAGAATTATCAGGAGAGACCGAAATAATTACTGTATTTTATGCCTGATCACCCGGCGCCGGCGAGCTCGCTGGAGCTCGCGAGACCCACTTGGACGAGGACCAAGTGTCCTGATAAAAGCTACAATTCCGGGGGCAGTCGGAGAGGAGACGGACGGAGCCCCCGGGGGTCTGGGTACCCTATACTTTTGCCTATCCTTCCATTTGCCCCTGCTGCGCACGAGCTAGAACGGATACTTTCGTCCCTTCCGTGCCGTCCGTCCCTTCACCCTACGCACCACTGAACCCGTTCTACTGCAGTAGCATCGTTGAGCATGGCGGGTTGAGGGCCGTATTAACCTCAAACTCCACCAATAACAGTGCCTTTCTGCGGATGCATTGAGACGGTGTAAGATAGTTCGTAAAGAAATTCTCGGAGAGAGAATAGTATGGATGGCATGCACAGGAAGGTCAAATCAGCCTATCGGAGGCAATAAAAAATCGGCGCAAATATTTTGGTCCGGGCCAGCAAAAAATGTGTCATAAATGTAGCAACGCTTGTTGATTTCATGTCGCGATTTTGCACATTTTTTACCAATAACGCCATTGGCTGAAAATCGGAATAGTTATGGCACAGCGTCTATGCCTGGCCTGTGGCGGTAGATGACTGGCTGGCGCTGCACACAGGTAAGTCTCGCAGTGCCAAACGCCATTGGCTGAAAAGCAGCAGAGTTATTGCACAGCGTCTCTGCCTGGCCTGTGGCGGTAGATGACTGGCTGGCGCTGCACACGGGTAAGTCTCGCAGTGCCAAACGCCATTGGCTGAAAAGCAGCATAGTTATGGCACAGCGTCTGTGCCTGGCCTGCCGCGGTAGATGGCTGGCTGGCGCTGTACACAGGCAGGTCCCGCAGGGCCAAACGCTTTTACATTGATGCAATGATGAGACGGTGATCATCGCTGCATATGCGCAGCCACCGACGACCATGTTTTGCTGCTCCAGGGCAGTGAAAATATGTCTCCATTCGCAGCTCCAATGCAACACTACACGTAATGCTCCGACCTACTCTCAGTCAATGAAATGTTAATCCAGTACCTTTCTTGCAAAGGTGATATCACCCCGCCGGTCCAGAAACGGTCCCAACCCGAAGGATGAAACCGATAGCGGTTCCAGCGGCGTTCACATCACATTTATTTGTAGCAACCAAAGAGTATTGTTACGGCTACATACACTACATCTACCCCGTCCAAATACCGGAATACCGCAGCAGTGGTTCATTGCGCTTCCGTTAAATACAATCATCAACGCCAAGAAACATAACAAGAGAGGTCAGTTACGGTCACAGTACGTCATGATGGTGGATTGGAATTCTGATAGACCAAGGAGGGTGTACTGATGGCTTACTTGATCCTGAGTTAGAAGACGGGCGGGTTGACCTGCAGTGAGACAAGGAACGCTGTGAGGCTTGGTCAGAACAGTTCTTCGAAACTTTCAATGTGTTAGAGAATGTGCGAACTTACGTTACAGCTTTGTAGGTAATCGCAAAACGGCATTGCCTAGAGAAAGCGCTCACTTACCAAACGTCTGCAGCGCACTCGTGTCTCCGCATGAGATTTCAACCAAACACGCAACTCGCAGAAAGCAAACTGTCAGAAACGGGGATGCGCGGTGGGTCATGACTGTAGCAGAAGTGGCGTCACTTACTATGGATGATATCTCAACCAAACACGCAGCTCGCAGAAAAGAAACTGTTAGAAAAATGGATGCGTGGTGGGTCAGGACTATGGGAGAAGTGGCGTCACTTACTGCAGATGATATCTCAACCAAACACGCAACTCGCAGAAAGGACACTGTTAGAAAAATGGATTCGTGGTGGGTCAGAACTATGGGAGAAGTGGCGTCACTTACTGTGGATGACATCTAAACCAAAGACGCAACTCGCAGAAAAGAAACTGTTAGAAAAATGGATGCGTGGAGGGTCAGAACTGTGGCAAAAGTGGCGTCACTTACTGCAGATGATATCTCAATCAAACACGCAACTCGCAGAAAGGACACTGTTAGAAAAATGGATGCGTGGTGGGTCAGAACTGTGGGAGAAGTGGCGTCACTTACTGTGGATGATATCTCAACCAAACACGCAACTCGCAGAAAAGAAACTGTTAGAAAAATGGATGCGTGGTGGGTCAGGACTGTGGCAGAAGTGGCGTCATTTACTGTGGATGATATCTCAACCAAACACGCAACTAGCAGAAAGGACACTGTTAGAAAAATGGATGCGTGGTGGGTCAGAACTGTGGGAGAAGTGGCGTCACTTACTGTGGATGATATCTCAACCAAACACGCAACTCGCAGATAGGAAACTGTTAGAAAAATGGATGCGTGGAGGGTCAGGACTGTGGCAGAAGTGGCGTCACTTACTGTGGATGATATCTCAACCAAACACGCAACTCGCAGAAAGGAAACTGTTAGAAAAATGGATGCGTGGTGGGTCAGAACTATGGGAGAAGTGGCGTCACTTACTGTGGATGATATCCCAAACAAACACGCAACTAGCAGAAAGGAAACTGTTAGAAAAATGGATGCGTGGTGGGTCAGAACTGTGGGAGAAGTGGCGTCACTTACTGCGGATGATATTTCAAACAGACAAGCAACTTGCAGAACGGAAACTGTTAGAGAAACAGATGCGTTGTGGGTCAAGACTGTGGGAGAAGTAGCTTCACTTACTGTGTGGATGATATCTCAACCGAACACGCAACTTGCAGAAAGGAAACTGTCAGAAAACGGGATGCATGGTGGATCAAGACTGCGGACGACGGGCGTGCAGAGAGTTGGATCTGGTCCTGGAACTATATTGCTGCATATATATATGCAGTGTTCAGAAAAAACCGGTAGCTAGATATTTCAAACTGTTCATGGGCACGTGTCGTACTGAAATCTCAATTTGAAATTACCGAATTCGGTATGGCATGGCTGTCCTTAACGACAGCCATTCATTGAGCTTTTGCATGCGGCATCACATCAAAATGCGAGTAGGAGCATATCCTTTTTACCGTTTCTATTCATTGAACCAAGCTTTAATATTAACGGCACAACCGTATGCATCGCCAAATGTAACAAAAGACCTTCTTTCGGCTGTAGAGCAGTAAGCTTGCTGAAATCTTGTTAATGCCGAGGTCCATGCCAAACTTCACTGCAGCCCCATTTCTAGTTGCGGACCTGGTCGAAACTGTCACAGATGGGGCGTCAAAGCAAGAGTCGTTGGGTTCTTAAAAAACGCGGACCTTATGCAAAGCGTTCCGAAGATGTTGTATCACAAGGGACTACTTGGGATGGGCACGCACCATCTTCTTCTGAACCTCAGCTTGAAAGAAATCGAAAAAGAGCAAGGCCATGTAGGCAACTGTCTACAAAGCCAGCTAAACGTCCAGGAGATGGGTTCATGTTACTAGACGGTCAGTCAGAATCCTACGCTTCCCTTTTGAAAGACGGGCTTTTAAGCGACCTCCAAGAATACCAAGGCGTCATGCATGACGGTGTGGAGGCACTTCCATCAAGTCCTCACCCCGAACGGAATAACACGATCCGTTGTGAAGAAAGCGAAGGAATTTCTGGATTAGACATTGGATTGAGCGTTGAGCAGGACAATGCCTACGAAGCTGAGGAGTCTGAGGAGCTGATAGACAGCATGTTCGAAAGCGCTTCTGGTGGAATTCGATTGACCTGGACAAATATTGCATCACTAATAACAGCAACTGGGAGCACGCGTCTCAGCGAGACTGCGTATCAGACACTTGCCAACTTTAGGAACTGGAGACCGAATGAAAGGCAGCTCACTCTCAAACTGCCAAGTACATCTACTCTGAAGAGACGTGTTCGTCCATTTGCGAAATCCAACTTCTTCGTTCCTTGTCATGTAGAAATGTTTACTGTGGATTTGTCGAAGTCTGGGTCGAAGGCTGGCGTTGGAAAGTATACCTCACAGGACAGCGCTCCGACCATGATTGTAAGACCGAGCAACTGGGCAAAACTTGACTTTTCGACAGCAAAATTGCGGGAGATGGTGCAAGGAAGACGGCATGATATGGATCCGTCAATCGAGATACCGAGGTTCTCGGATATTGAGGACACTCCAATTATCAAGGATAGGGCTGGGAGTCTATCTGTTTATCGGATTCCAACCGAAGATGGTGTGACAGTGAAACTGCGAAAAGGGCTCCTTCTTAACATTACGTTCGAAACAAGTGACGCGGTGAAGGGCAGATTGATGCAAGCCCAGTTTGCAGTAACGTCCTCAACGAACATGAGATTTGATGCAGTTGTATCTTCCTTCTTTGTTTACGATGAGCCAAACTGGACAGAACCGCAGGCGGAGTCCAATTCAAAGCGTACCAAAACGATGAAGACGAAGAGACCAGAATCTCGGCCATTCCTTCCCAGTGACATGGTCGTCGAACTTGAACTCCCAGGACAGCCAGACGCCGAAGATTCGGAAGAACCAACGCAAATACCCTTCCTTGTGTATAGGATGTGGAGAAGACAGAACTGTGATGACGACTACGCCACCAGCTTGGTTGTATCTTCTGAAAGAAATGTTTCGAATCTCACCGGAACGAATAGGGGCGTTTACAACCAGATGTTTGACAAAGCCGTAGTGAAACGAGTATCTGCCGATGATAATCCAATGAACAAGGGTCATCGCGTCGATGCAGAAAGCAGTGGACGTTTGGAAGATGGAAGAAAGTACGTTGTGTATAGAATGTTTCTGTACTCTGATGGATTTACGCCGTACATTGGAAAGAAAGGAAGCATGGGTGGTGTATACATGCTGCCAATAGGTATGGCTCCGGAGAACCGCAATGGAGCAGGAGCCATCAGACCTATCGGGCTAACTCCTCCAGGGGTATCTACAAACGAGGTACTGGCGGCAGTTATTGATGATATCATTGAGGGGACAGAAAAGGGATTTGAGATGACCACTGCAAAAGGAGAGAAGGTTGTTCTTTTTCTCGATGTCGTCGGGTACGTTGGAGACTATCCTGCAGTGTCCCACACTTTGGACCTACTAGGGGACTGCTCCAATGTTCCATGTCACTTATGCAGCTATGGTAGGTACGACAAGTCTGGATTACAAGGAAGCAAGTATTGTTACACAACCCGCATCCATTCCGACCATCCATCTTTCGCGAGAGATGAGAACCGGGCTACTGCATTGAGGAGATCCAAGTTATCCAGGGAAGAGTTGAAAGCCCTCGGAATGGATGACGCAGATACGTTTGAGACAAGTTTGCAGGCACTTCATCAACTCTCTGAGAAACTGCGACAAGTTCGCGCTCGTGTGCCTCGTGTACTCGGCAGTAGCAAACCGGTTGTTCCTTCTGTTTTCGATTCGTATCGCTCATGCGTTGTGGCTCCCGATCATCTTTTCCTCGGGATTGGTCGCGACATCATGAATCTCTGTATAACACTGCTACCAAAAGATGTACGCAAAGATGCCGAGGCAATTGCCAAGATGGCTTTGAAGGATGGCTATCTCATATATCAGGAGAGCCTAATCAACCATGACAAGCATGTGCTACATTCAATGACGATATCGTCTATGTACTGCCTGCTCTTGGTAGCACCACGGGCGATGAAGAGTGCTTGGTACGTGAACAAAATCACAGGCGAGAGAGAGAGCGGAAACTGTGCTACTATCGATGAGGCTCTCGACCTCCTCGACCTGTTTTCCTCTCTCGTGAGCAGAACACAGTACTTTCCGGACTCAAGGATAGATGGTAAGAGGTCATTAGACACACACAATGAAGAACGAGGAACCAAGAGACTTCTGGAGATTCGTAATATGGCACTTCGTTACCTATCTCGAGTAGATAAGCTGTGTCGCACAAACAGCTTTGCCTCCACTCATTTGGACAAACCAAACCTTCACAGATTGTTGGAGTTCTTCACACATACATTGCCACTGTTCGGTAGTGTAAGACATGTACAAGAGTTGTTGTTTGAAAGCGCTCATCAGCCATTGAAGAGGGGGGTAGCTCAATCCAATATGAAAAACTCACAATTACAGGCTATGGAACATCGTCTTGCCAACGACTGGAAGACTCGTCTGGCAATTGAAACTGAAGGCATTGACACTAGTGAGAACGGCTGGAGTTTTGAGACAGCGAAGTCGGTTTTAAATCTCTTGGGCTACGACAGTTCTGGGCTTCAGGATGCGGGAAGATTTCTACAAAAGCTTCAGGACTGCTTCCCAACTCCTGTTCTGCAGAACCTTCGATTACATCGGAAAGGACTCTTATCGTCGTCTCTCAGTAGGAAGGACTGGCGCGTAGACAATTCAGTAATTATGAACCTCGGAAACACTGCAGACGGAGGTCAACATTCGGAAATGTTCCAATCAACTGACCTTGCATTTCTGTTGAAAGCAAGGGAGTTTTTAGAGCATTTATGGAAACAAAAGCTACGTCTTCGAAGTGGCCGGCCGGACCATGGAAATTCCGTAACCGTACAGATATATGGAACTGCCAAGTGGTGCAAAATAACAGACGGGCGAAAAAGAGACCAGACATCTGTTTTGGCCACTATATCTTATGGGAGCGTGATTCAAGCCTTGCATTCTTCTGTAGTTTCGACCGCAGATCCTGATCTCACATTCACTCTTCATGAGAACAATGATTCTGAGCATGATGAGGACAGAAGGTTCTGGATGGTGCTAGCCGTGGTTCAAGTCCGGATTCTGGACGCTCGTGAGAAAGAAAGTCAAGAAACAACACGATATTGCGCAGTGAAGGAGTGCGAAGCTGAAGAAGATGGATACGGGGTGATGATACAACAACGAAACGAAAGAAGAGCGCTGGTTGAGCTTGGAAGCTACGTTCGAAAGGCATTAGTTATGCACTACTGCGAGCAGTACAGCGCCGAAAGCGACGACCATATGTGTCTCATATGCACATCAAACTCAGCAGTACAACACAGGAGTCTCCCAGACGGTGGAATTTATCAAGTGTGGGGGCGAAAGGAAGGGTATCCGCCACGTCAGGCATAAGTATATGTGCGGAACAAGAACTCTGGTCTTTATTCAACAGTTTTTAGTACTACCACACAGCTCTGCATACTTTTATGCACTGACTATAAGCTCTGCGCCGGCCTCTATATCCGTAGTTGCGACATATAAACTGTATCGTTATTGCAAACAAAATTCAGGTCTGCTACCTTTGTGGGCTTGTTGCAAGGGGGCACGTTATGTATCCCCACCTTTCGAAGTCCGTGTCCCTACACCTCTCTAGTTCCTGCAGCCAGTCTGATCCTTAACTTTTTCGTTTTCCTCACCATACACCCACTCTCCTTGTCAACCGGTGCACCGTCATCGCTGTATAAAATTTGCAAAATTTGGGTGCAAATTTTGAGAGTTAGGACCGGTGATCAGTGGGGAGCTGTGATCAGTGGCCACTGATCACAGGCCGGCAGGGGGTGTCGTCCGACATCGTCATTGCTGTATAAAATTTGCAAATTGGGGTGCAAATTTTGAGAGTTAGGACCGGTGATCAGTGGGGAGCTGTGATCAGAGGCCACTGATCACAGGCCGGCAGGGGATTCAGGAGTAAGGAGTAGGATGGTTTTTGTACTTTAGGGATTCGCAGTGCTTCGGAGATTTAGAGGAGTCGGGGAGTAACTAGGATTAGAAGATTCGTGGGATCGGCTGTTGGAAACGTGATATCCCTGTTTCGGGTTCTCCAGGTACGAATAACGTCCGGGGAGGGCATGTTGTCCTTCGTCTGAAAACCGCGTCGACCATCATTGGCAATGCGAGCCATGATAGCTCGCAATGTATAATTGTTAATTGCAAATCCCCGGGAGGCAGTGTATTTAATGCGCTGCTTAATGATTTTGTCCTCGTCCGCTTTGACGACATGGGGGGCTCCGGGACGGTTGTTGGCTGGGTCACGAAGGCGGGACAGTTTGTCGTCGTCCTTGGTCTTGAGACATTTTTGTAATCGGTCTGCTGTCCCACGACTGATGATCATCAGTGTGGTTCGCCTCACAGTCGACTGTGAGGCGAACCACATCGGCAACCTTTTTTTCATCTTCAATAAATTTACCGCTGTCTGCCGTTTGTCTTTGGCCCTTGCGTCCCGTCTGTCCCTTGCTTGGCGCGCGCTGCCTGACGACGCATTCCAATCGACATCGGAGGGGGCGTGAATTGTCCGTAACTGGAGGCCAATCCTGGGAGCAGGACGAGAAGGTGTTTGATCGTGGATCAATTACTACTGTTTGGCCTTTAACGGTGCTGTGTGCCCGCCATTTTTTTGGCGGGACGGGGAGAAGCGAGGAGGTAACATTTCGGGAAACTGGAGGCCTGGTTCGTGAACATGACGAGAAAGTGTTTGATCGTGGATCAAATACTACTGTTTGGCCTTTAAAGGTGTTGTGTGCCGGCTATTTTCTTTTTTGGCGGGACTTTCCAGCACAC
>NW_005178529.1:24271-34246 GCF_000350225.1 Chondrus crispus | reverse complement strand
ATGCAAGCTAAGTCAAGAGGCCAGGAAACATCTGAACAAACCAAACGTGCATCGATTGGTTGAACTTTACAACCATACATTGCCATGCTTCGGACATAATCGTCGCTTTCAGGAGCTCATCTTCGAGGGAGTACACCAGCCTCTGAAACGAGCGATATCCAAATCAAACCACAGAAACCCGCAGTTGTCAGCAATGAACGCTATACTGGATAACGACTGGCTTTCTAGGCTCGGAGAGGTTGCGTCATCAATTGAAGACCCCGACAACATTGACGACGGGCTTGCATCCGAGCTGGAAAGCATCGCTATTGGTGCACGTCTAGAACAGAAAGATTCAAGGGAGTTGATAACGCTCCTTAACAGTACTTTTGTACCGCCGTTACTCCGTGACTTCAAGAGAAGAATTCGAGGACTGGGAGACAGATTTAAGCATGACAGGGCTTGGGTGCTTGGTCCAGAGTTCGAAGATATTTGCATTGCTCTCGAAAGTACATCGTTCAAGACTGAAAACAGGGAGGCATTTCAGGCACTCCAGAAAATGTTTGGAGTAGGAACTTCCGGTGTTCAATGCACTGTAAAATTTATGATGTCATGCTTCATGGTTCGCATTTCCGACGCAGAGGAGTATATAGAAGAAAGAAAGATTGACAAAGGCACACCAAGACATGACATATTACGACCAGGTGAGATAGTACAGGCCACAGTGAAAACGTTTTGGCAGACCTGTGCAGACCAAGCGGTCATGCTAACAGATGAAGGCCAGATGGACTACGCCAATGAACCTCAACCTTTTGCAATGAAACAGTCTGAGACTATGTTCTGGTACGTAGCAGGCCTAATTCTCGCGGCAGAAGCAAGACCTGGAGTGGATTCCAATTCAAAAGCAAAAGAAAAAGAAGCGTGCAAATATGAGCATATGTATACTGTTGTCATTTCGATAGGAGAAGTTTCACAATGCCTGTTGTTGGGCTGAAAAAGGTTTCAAATACTGCAGTCAAGTGGCAATTATCTTTTAAGGTTAAATTATGGTATTCGGAAGGCAATAGTGTTGCATGATTGCGAGGTAAGCTTTAAGGGCGAGTCTTGCACGAAGGAGACATCCGGATGCGTCATTCATTCTTGAAAGATTGAGGAAGGAGGCTCGCATTTCATTTTGGGAACTGGCGAAGGATTCCCTCCTAGGAAAGGTTAACCAATGCATGCAGGTAGTAGCTGTATTCACTACTATGCAAAATTAAACGATGTCTTAGTTACAATGGCGATGCGCCCAATATTCTGCAGTCTCATCCGCGTATATGTTTGACTGCAAAATGTTACCTATTCCTACAAACCACAATTTGTACAAAACCCCAGCGTTAGAAGGCCTGGTGCCCCTGGACGCAGACCGAGGCAGTGATCAATGCTGCTTGTGTTCTGGTGCCACCGGGCTGGCAAAGAGAGTTATCTATAGGTCACATTAACACGTAATTTGGGAGAAAAGGGGTACATATTTGGTGCAACAGAACAGAACCATGCGCAAAAATTGCGCTGTGGTCTGATTTGCATCCTGTCTTCGCAAATCTCTTAGAAGGGATCTTCTGTGCAATCTCTCGAAGATTCATTGCCATTGGCTGTGTAGACGGGGTACAGAATTGGGATTCATTGTGGTACGTTCGAGCTCATTTGAGCATGTAACGGTCAATTGGACCGCCGATGAATTTAATCAAATTTCAAAAGAATTGGGCTGACATTGAACAGCAAAGCAAAAGGCTCAGTTTCCGTTTCTAGAATGTCTTCTCTAGTGCTGATGTCCACCAACATCACTCCCTTCTCCGTTGTTGCAACTTTCAAAGACCCACTTTTGCACATCCTCTCCGCTACATCGGCCATCATCTCTACAGCACTCACATTGTTGACTTGGTAAGTGGGACTTACTACCTCCTCCTTCTATGCTACGTTTCAACAATCAACGTGCAACAGCTCTGAGTCGCAGAACAGTATGGCGCATTGGTATCATAGTCAAAGATGCTGTGATCGATGCAGTAATTGTCCTTGGTGTCCGGCGTGCACCCTGCCTTAAGGCAGGGTGCACGACGGACACCCAGGACATTTAATTTCCACTATACGCGCGGGTGAAGCACAATTGTGCTTCACTCGCCGGTATATTTGAAAGTAAATCCCGGCACTACTTTCACCACAAAACGGTACACTGAGCCGGGAAGCCCGCATCATCAAAACCATTGCATCCATTGCATCCACTGCATCCTCATCTTCCCGTCCCCTTCCCACAATCCCGCTTCCTCCATTCCGCTTCATGTCTCTACTCAGTCCCTTCACAGCTTCCTCGGATTGCTAAACCCCGCCTCTCTATCACTATCTTCACCCATCGCTCACTCAAAAACAGTCTCTTCAGCTCCTCTACACACCCGCCCTCTTTCAGAGCACTCTATATGTTCTCGAAAACGTACTCCTCCCGTCCGCTCTTGCTTTTTCCGTCCCCCCTCACTCATTGCAAGCAACCCTACTCCTGCCCTGCACGCCCGACATTACTGTCAGGCTAAACGAAATTGTCAACAGCGATCCAGAGGTTATGCCTAGGCATGCATGGAAGCTTTTGCTTGAGCATTTAGAGCAAGAAGAAAGCTCTCTTCCGCCTGACTTCCCGTCGGAGGCTTAAGCCTCTTTGGATTTGATACCTTCGCTTTGATAGAATTCTATCAAAGCGAAGGTATCAAATCCAAAGACGAAAAGGCGTCTCGAACATCGAAATCCCTGATACTGTATCGATCGGTTATTCGAAATACTTAAAAGCTGTGCAACAAATGACCATGGTCATATGCCACCAACAGAAAACCGAAAATGCTCAATCTATTTAAATATTCCTACTCAGCGTGCTCAGAGCTTTGTATACGTATGTGAAATGTAGGGGTATCATGTTTCCGCAATTTTGTGAGTGACAGATTGACCAAAATCAGCCATCTTTGTGCCCCTTTTCTCCCAAATTACGTGTTAAATGTAAATGTGCGCACTCGCGTGGTCCCAGCGCGCAGCGAGTACTCGAAATGCGGACAATTGCCAGGAGCACCTCAAGGTGCCCCAGGTGAAAACCTTACGATGGACATGTTCAGCGTAACGCTTTCACCAGGCTAGCTGCCTAGCTAGGCATGTAGACAAATGCGGAAAATATGAACGATTTTGGGTGAAAAAATGTCGCATTTCCAATGGCAACGCGGGAACGCACACACAGACAGACAGACACGGAAATTAGTATTAGTGCAGGATAGGACGAGGCCCAAACGCCGAACGCGATGGTTAAGCAGCTTTCACTAAAAATGTGTTTACTGCTTTTTCTTCTACCCTCCTCCAGGTGCTAGTCACCGGGTGGGGAGCCGAGAATATTATACCCCCCCTTTCGACAAGGAACGCACGAAGGTTATTGCGGGAGCATCGACCCCTCGATCTCCCGTGAACGAATAAAGACAATCTTATTGGCTGTAAGCCAAAAAGATTGACATTTACGAACTAAAATTTTCTGCAATTAAAATTGAAGTTGTTCGCACCTTTAAGAATTATTGCAAGGAGATTTCGTCATGTGACGAAATCTCCTTGCAATACTGTAAGTCTAATCGAAACAGACTCCAAAAGAAAGTTGTCTGACAAAATGAGGGTGAGGGGCCCTGTCCGGGATTTGCGTTACCCCTCACTGAGGAGTAACGCAAATCCCGGACAAGACGCTTATACTCTGTAATTAAATTTCAATTACACCTCTAGCTACACCCAATAGTTGCAATTAGTGTCCACGTGTGCCAGGTGTCAGCGGTTACGCCGATCATTGTGGTGATTCCTTCACCCTCAAAACGGGGCATGTTAAGACACACCCTCACACCCTGAGTGTGGGAATTGTCCCAGAAAAAATTAAAGGAAATAGTTTAAACAGTTTATTGATGTCTAGAAGAGCCTACGACCGGCTCTTCAAACCCAACCGAACCTCCGGGCAATCGGAGCGCTGTTCGTGAAGGATTCCGCGTAGACACGTCTGTTCAAACCTGCCTCCGAGCAGGCCCACGCGCTAGTCGCATGGGACTGTCCGTTATATACTAATTTACTGTAACCCTAAACAAGGCAAGTTCTTTCCTCACCGCGTGACCCATTCGCGTGGTGAGGTATATCGCCATATGAGAGACATTATGATAGAAACTTTCACACTGCCATTTTTCCAGAAGTAGAACTTGCTGGAGTCCTGACAATCCATTTTCGGACAGTATTGAGGTCGTAACTCGTATCTAGGAGCTTTTCCAAGGCTTCGTTGGGATGTTTTTTTGTCAAACCGTCGGCTACGTTGTTTTCAGATGAGACAAGACCGACGTGAGATATTTCTTCTCGGTTGTAACATTGACGCGCAGATGCAATGTCAATCATCAGCCGTTTTTCTGTCGTTGATGACCCTTTCGTGATGACGTCAAACATTTGTAGAGAATCCGTGAACATATGAAGTGGAATCTTCTTCTTAAATATCATTTGGAGGTCATGGCGTAAAATATATGCTCTGTCGAAACCGTCAGCGAAAGCGTACACTTCTCCACCAAGAATGGATCTTACAACACGCTTGGACTTTCTACTAGAGTAATCCAAAACATGCGCGCGATTCGACTCATCACATAGAAGGATGATGAACCCGAGTTGTGATGACAAATCATCATTTCCAGCAAATGAAGCATCTGCATATACCTTCAGATGAAGCGTCTGCTTGTCCAAGGGGGGGTATTGGAGGCACCTTTCAGGGGTTTTCTGTAAGAACGTGATCGTAGTGTTGAATGCCTTGACCTTTTCCACCCCAAACGTACCTTCAGTCACCTGTGCTGCTTTGTTGATGGCACATAATGCGTCAGGCCTTGTGTATCCCACCCAAGCGAGTGTGGCTCTGTACGATCGGAATCGTTCGAATGATGCGTCAAGCAGTAACGGCTTTAGCCGTCTCATATAGGCTTTTTGGGATATCGCAAAATGTCCGTTGTTCATTGTGGAGATAGTCGTTCCAAAGAACTCGAAGTTGTCCCATTCTCGTGGCCTTGATTCGAACTTCTGAAGCGTTAGCTCCGTAAGTTCTTGCATCACTTTGTTCCCTGCTAGGCACCCGTCGTCCACACACATTCCTAAAAGTCCGTCAATGTCCTCATCGTTACGTTTGATGTATAGCGACGGGTCGCCCAGTACGGGCACAAGTCCAAGGTCATCTTTGCCGTGGTGATCGACGGTGACTCCCCAGTAGTCACCTGCGTCGGTCATACCGTATATTGGCCTAAGCAATTCTAGAATCTCGTTCTGAGCCAACCCAAAATGCTCCATATCCTTCTTTTTGGGAGCAGGAACACCTTGCGGGTAAGCTTCTCCTCACTTTGAAGGTAAGCTTGGGTGACGTCGTGTGAAACGATACGAAAGGTTTTGACAGCGGCGACCGAAACTATTGCTCTTGTTGAACTTTGGCGTAAGTTCGTGATGTTATGGATCATGTATGATTTATCCATATCACGATGACCTTGCGCCACATAACGGGCTTTTGCGAGTTCACCATCCCTACCTGCGTTCTTGAGGGCAAGCACAAACCGTCCCCCTAAAATATTCGGGCTCGGTGGTAGAGATCCTTTCAGGATTACCTTCCAAGTATTCCTTTTCTCAAGTCCAACAACCTCCTTTCTCATGGCTTTGGCGAATTCCTCTGATTTTGCTCTTCCGTCCGTTTGTTCGATGACTTCAGTCATGAAAACGTCGAGGTCTGGTGTCGCCCCAATGGATACTGCGGTTTGCAAAGGAGGGGGCGTACTTTGTAGAGGTGTCAACAATAACTGAGAGCTTTGTGGATTCGCACGGATCCTAGTTAATATGGTTTCCAAGTCGTCCAGGACATCACTTTGCGGCGGAGGCTCCGCAACAGGATTTGAGGTATTCTTGAGATCAGGTGTGGCGTCAATTGTACTGACTGGCGGGGGGGACTCGTAAGCTTTCACCATGTCTATGGACACTTGGTAGTCGGTACCATCCAAGTCTATGAAAAGGCACTTATCCTTTACGTCCAAAACCCTGTACGGCCCAATCCACCTATTCTCAGGTTTCTTCCTGAATATCAGGACACGTGAGCCGATGGGTATATTGGATTGAGCTGCTGACGGTACATTCGCGCGCAAAGCCCTTGTGACCCTTTCCTTTGCAATGACCCGAGTCATTTCCTTTCGAGCCAAAACCATCGCTTTCATTCAATCTACTTGCGCTAGGAGGTCCATAGGGGTCACTGGAATCCGTGGCATGGCTCCAAACACGAGTAGAGTAGGTACAAGACCGTGGTACCCAGCGGTATCGTTCATAGCCTTGACGGAAAGTGCGAGAATGTGTTCATTCTCCAGCTGAGGGTGTTGCTGTCGAGCCTTGCGGTATATTCCCCGTAGAAAGGAATGGTACCGCTCGCCGACACCTAATGCGTTGTGACTTTGAACACCAGAGGGGTGGTGCTTAATCTCTGCTAGGTTGAGCAGGTCGCTCCACCTGTTGGAATTGAATTGAGGGCCTTGATCAGTGGCCATAATGTCTGGGAATCCAATATATGTGCAGACCCATATGCGCATGAACGTGTTCCAAGTTTCGTTAGCCGTCTCATTGGATAGGAAAGAAGCCGCGGAGAATTTGGTGTCTTTGTCTACCACGAGTAGAACAGCTGCATTGTCAAGGTACATGAGGTCCAGGCAGACGGTCTTATTGAAGACGACTTCTCCGTCTGGGAGTGCCACCCGGAACCGGTGCGGTGCATGTGAGAGTCTTTGGCAGAGGTCACATGCAGCGCTGATGCGCTTTAAGTCGTTCAAGACCTGAGGGGAGGTTTTTTCGGGGTCTGCCCTTTTCATGACCGAGTAGAGCCTTTCAGAATCCGGATGGTGGAAATGCCTGTGCACTTTCATGAGTTCGGTTTCCGTGAAGAGGATTTGGGGTCCCCATTCATAGTACAGGTGTCCTAGCTTTTTCTTAAGGGGCACGTCCCATCCTTGTAACCTTGAAGACAGTACGCACTTATCTGTGTCGAGCACCATCTTGTACAGTTCCATGTTGTCTAAGCCTAACAGGATAGGTACGTCCGCATCGACGACATCGACCGTGATAGGGAGGAAGTGACTCGACGTAATGGGTACTCGCATGTTGAGAAGACCTAGTCCAAGGTGTTTGTGTGTCCCGAAACTGAAGACATTTCTTCTCCTCGTTGAGGGGGTCTGAAAGGGAACATCAAACAAGCTGCAGTATGCGCGTGCTTGGGAAGCTCCTATAACCGATTTCTGGGCTGCGGAATCGATGCATACCCCTTGGAAAGTATCTGATGAAGGTATGTCGCATGACTTTCCAGTGACGTATACGTGATTTACACTTGCGGCTGAAGATTCATCATGATCCTGATGTGGATTGTCTTCCTCTGAGCTTGGGTGTTCCAGTTTTAGGATACTTTCAAATATTCGCAGGTCACTGGTCTCTGCTTCTTCCTCGCAGTCCTCCTTTGCTTCGCAATCAAGTTGCTGACATAGGTCCGCGAGAACGTGGTGTACTGCAATTGGTTTTGTGGCGGCCTTCTGCGCATAGTACTCCATTTGGCGCGCAGGTGCCCTGGATGTGTTCAACGGGAGCGTGCAGTCCTTCAAAAGATGCGTACCTCCGCAGTTGAAACACCCGGAGACCGATAGAGGGTTAAAGCTTCCGGTCTTTGCGACTCGGTTGTTCGCGCTTTGGCCGGTAGGAGAGCTTCGGAAAGGCGTACTCCTTCTTTGGAAACGGGACGAAGAAGGGCTGTTGTAGTACCTTCCTTGCCCCGTATACATTATTCCGGCATTGCCGTTGGAAGAAGGCGTCCTTTCACCTAACTGTGCGCGGTCTCGTAAGATCGCGAGTTTAGACTCCTTCTCTAGCTGCAGGGCAGCCTCGAGCTCGGCATAGAGCTGTTGGAATGGAAGATTATGAGTTGCAACTCTGCTTAGCGGTTCGCTCGACCATGGCGTCCCTATTACTGCGTTTCAAAGGAATTCCATTTTGTGGGCGTCTCCTTGGTGGGATCTTGGAGCCTGTCGTGATAGCTGGATGATAGACTTGTAGACCCTTGCAAGCACGGCAGACATCTCTGTCCCTTGGGCAACAAAGGAAGTAGCTCGCAGCGTGTTCAGGTAGTTCTTAACTCGAGTTTGACGTACTGCAGAATTGTACTCATTCTCGAGCATTTGTGTGGCCTGCTGGAAACTGGTGGCGTAACCATCTACCTTGTCGAGGTAATACCTCTTCGCGTCTCCTCGAAGTAGATTGTGGAGGTACTGTAGCTTTTGCAGCGGAGAAAGGGAATAGTCTCGACAAACCTGGAGGTAATCGTCGACGTACTCCATCCAGGACTCCCCTAGATCGCCAGAAAACTTTTTATCTTTGTCTTTTATTCTCATGGCTACATTGTGCGCAACCCTTTCCGGGGAAGTGTGATTCGGAGGGGTCACTTGAGTCGACTGTGAAGTAGGCTGGCTCATGCCTCTTCTGTTCGAACCCGGAGTGTTCGAGCGGGACCGACGGCCGGCAGCAACGATTTCTCGTGCCATGTCAATGGCCGCCTGAGTGTCTTCCGGTTCTTCGTAAAGGCCATGAGCTAGGGTCATTACAACACGGTGAGATGAGTGTTGCTCCAAATTCCCTCCTCTACTATCCAAGAAGTTTCGCAACTCAATATGAACTGCAGGGAGGTCGCATATTTCTTGTTGGAAAAGCGAAGCCGGCGGGAACATGTCAGCGATAGTGCGCTTTAGTTGGGTCCCAGTTAGCTCCGGGGTTGTTTCTAGGAACCGAATTGAGGAGATGAGGCCTTTCTGGGCACTCGTAAGCGCACCCAACGCGTCGTTCGTTATGCCTTTCATGAATGTAACCAGGGGTTCGGGTGGTGACGAGTCGGAATGCTGTCCGCTCTCAGAAGGCCCTGCTCCCTCGTGGGAGGGGGGCGGGAGCATGCTGCGGATCGCAGGGTAACTAATCGGGATTTAGTTAATAGTTCCTTTAAGAACAAGGGCAAAAAATCAGCACTGAGTCGATCTATGATCGGTTGACCTTGTCAGGGTCCGACCCTCGGCGCCTGCAGCTCTTGCAGGTAGAAAAGGTCCGACCTTTGGCGCCCGAAGCCTGTCCGAGTCAAGTAACGACTTCTGCAGTCTACCCACTCTTGCGTTACCAGAGTGGACGCGATGATCCGTACGAAACGTCCACACCAGCCAGTATACAAGCCTCAAAGGGTGTCTAGTTTCTTGCGGGACGCTTGCGCGACGGCCAGTTCAGCGATACCACCCCAACCTACTCAGTGCACAACACCCCAGAGGATTCCCACCCCCGGAAACACCAGACCACAGAGGGTCGACACCGTTATCCGCCCTAAAAAGGATCGGTGGGGTTCCCTGCCGGAGAGGTTCACACTGCCGGTTCGAGTTGCCTGCGTCGCGTCACCGGGTATTAATGCCGGGTCAACCGCTCTCGAGCAAAGTAAGGGCAGTACCACGTCCCTAGCCTCCACACATCTCAACGACCAGGCCTTCAGTCCCTTCCAACAATAACCGAGACCCTATCGTTACTCCCAAACCAACGATGCGATGCGCACAAAAAAAACAGAGCGTGCAGGCTCACCGACCTCAGGACAGTAGAGGCGGGCGACAGCGAGCGGCAGCGGCGGTCGGCAGCGAGCGCCGGCGGGCGGCAGCTAGCTGCAGTGAGTTTGGGGTCGGCTGTTCTGCTGCAATGTGATACCAGGCGCAGTGCAGAGTGTTGACGAGCTGTCGGCGGAGGAAGCAGGCGGCCAGGTAGTACAGACCGGAGCGGCTGTAGGTCGGCAATGTGGCGGCAGGCAGAACGAAGCGCTGACAAGAGACAGCGCGGCAGCAGGCACCGGCGCGACTGCGGGGGAAATGTGGGCAGCGTGGCCCGGACTGCATCAAGAACGGCGGGCGACGG
>NW_005178529.1:20810-23969 GCF_000350225.1 Chondrus crispus | reverse complement strand
TGGGGTAGGCCGATCAGTTGCCGCAGTGGCGGGCGCGGTGCAGGGGAGGGGGCACAGCGGCGGCGCAGCCGGAACAGCAGGGGAGCGGCGGGGCGCAGCGGTGAGGGAGCGTCGAGCCAGCAGGGACAAAGGCAGCACCGAGCGGGCAGCGGAGAGCGCAATGGGGAGCGAGCGGCGGGGAGCGCAGCGGCGGGCGAGCGGTAGCAAAAGCAGTAGCGAGCGAGCGGCGAAAGGGCAGACAGCGAGCGGCGAGGAACACACGAGCTGGGGGGGAGGGGGGGAGATACGCGAGGTGCTCCGACGGAGTGGTGGCGGATCGCCGCCTGGCCAATGGAATGGCCGAGAAAAAAACGTAAGGGAAAAACGCGATTAATCAATGTGGGAATTGTCCCAGAAAAAAGTAAAGGAAATAGTTTAAACAGTTCATTGATGTCTAGAAGAGCCTACGACCGGCTCTTCAAACCCAACCGAACCTCCGGGCATTCGGAGCGCTGTTCGTGAAGGATTCCGCGTAGACACGTCTGTTCAAATCTGCCTCCGAGCAGGCCCACGCGCTAGTCGCATGGGACTGTCCGTTATATACTAATTTACTGTAACCCTAAACAAGGCAAGTTCTTTCCTCACCGCGTGACCCATTCGCGTGGTGAGGTATATCGCCATATGAGAGACATTATGATAGAAACTTTCACACTGAGGGTGTGTCTTAACATGCCCCGTTTTTCTGCAGTTTGCTTTGCTTTGCCCAAAGAGGTGATTTGGCGTGCTATGAGAGGCTCCTACGTTTTAATTTTTGGGTTTGAGAAAAGCAAGGGCTTAAGAAGCATACGGTATTTGTTTAGAATTTAAAAGTATTCCTGGCAAAACCGGGCAAGGCTGTGGTTACATCCAGACGACAGTACGGCACCCCACAGTAATAACACATAGCCAATAGGGCATACCGTAGTCGCAACGCAATAAAGTCTCCGACGGCCACCCGCTCCCTCGGGGATCGGGGGGTATCGGAGTTCACGGAACCACAAAGGCAAAGCAAAAACCAGCCTGTCAAGAGTCTTAACAGGCTGGTTTTTTCTTTGCAGAGAGTCATTCCTCCCTCATGTCGTTGGTCAGCGGCACCTCCCCTTTTGCTCAGAGCATCCCTACCGGTAGAATCAAATACCCAAACAACCAAAATTTGATGATTTGATGTCGATTGAAATCCCCACCGGTGCAACCAAATCATCAAATTCTTGGTGTCGATCTAAAAATCGGAACCAAATATCAAGAATTTGGTTCGGATGGTCTCTGTTTGATTACCCTTGACAATCCAGTTGTGCACGTTCTATTGGTCGACCGAAACGGCTTCCCACCAAAAGTGCATCGATGCGGTATTTGCCTCGAGATTACCAGTGTCTCCCGCCGATCCAGAATGCCCACTACGGCGTGCATGCTCTTCCCCCTTCCATCCCTCCAGAACGTCGACGGCCCCGCCATCCCTGATGCTCTTCCCCCTTCCATCCCTCCAGAACGTCGACGGCCCCGCCATCCCTGATGCTCTTCCCCCTTCCATCCCTCCAGAACGTCGACGGCCCCGCCATCCCTGAGCGCGTCCTTCCCCGCCCGGCTCTTACACAACAACAACACTTCCTCGACCAACCAGGCGCGAATCTCCGCCATCTCCTCCCGTCCCACCTCCTTTGACCTCCCCAAGCACATTGCGACCGCCGCCGTACCCCCACCAACACATCATGGCACTCGTCCGCCATCGCGCAGTTCCGCACCCAGCTCGCCCCCGCCAGCCTCTTCTCTGCCTCCCCCGCCTCCAGCAATCTCAGCAACCTCGTCAACAGCTGTCTCTCCGCCTGCCTTCCGTCGACCAACAGGACGTCCCTCCCCTCCTGGCTCGCGCACGCATTCGACAGCCGCAGCACATTCGGAATACTCGGTCGGTACCCTCTCCACGAGCACGAGTAGCGTGCCCCTCTCCCGAAACCCGTCCGCGCCCTCCGCTTCGTCCACGCCCGGCGCGAAGCGCGTCAGGTTGGACAGCAGCGCCGCGTGCAGCGCGACGACGTCCGCGTCCAGGACCACCTGCGCTGCGAGCCGCACCGCGTCCGCGTACGTCAGGGCCGCCGCCGCCTCGTCCTCCGACAGGTTCACAAGCGCAGACAGTGCTAGCGCAGTGCGATTCGCTGCTCAGCAGCAGCAGCCGCCGCAGGAGAACGTCGCTCGCGGCTGTCGAGCCAATCATCCGCCGCAGCACCGCTGCCGCCGGCGCGTATGTTCTCTCCGGGATCGCGCTGCTCGCGGTCGCGTGGGGAGCGCGTGCTGTCCGTGAGCAGGGAGGACAGCGCCGGCAGTCTGTCTTTGTCCACGGTGGAGGTGAGAGGGAAGGAGTGCAGACAGAGTGGCGAGGGAGAAGGTCGCGGGATGGGTTTCGAGTGAGCGTGCGACTACGACTTGATTGCCAGTCCTAACAGGCGCTTTTCTTTTCTTTTGTTTTCCTTCAACCAGTTGCGGTCACGCTATTGGCCGGATCATTTCATTAAATTAATCGCACGCCACAACGAATGCTACACAGAACCACTGTAATGCTTGGTAATTCTGCGAACTGGTCGAAATCCATTGGCTAAAGGAAGTACCAATCCACACCCAGTCCATATGCACACTACTAAAATTCCATCGACTCGATGCGGTGCAGTGGCACTTGCAGTACAATGAAAGGGTGGAATTAAATCCAAATACGAGCACATGCAGATCAAAACATTAGTTCTCTCAACATTACAAACCAGACACAGTACCTTCTCCCGCCATTTTATGTGCACAACTCGGCCCTCCCCCGCCTCGACGCCCACGTGAAATTTGCGACAGTCGTTTGCTACTGTAGCATTTTACACTCTGTTTAGGAAACGGAGCACCACCGGACGGCAGAAGGGTACCCAGAGTTCAGCACCCAGAGTTCAGCTTTTTGAAATCAAATGCCTCCTTGGCATCGATCATGAAATGGAGAGAAGCCGGGGAGGCTGCTCTCTAGTTCATGATCGATGATGAAGTGGCTTCGCCGAAATCCCTTTCCTGTGAACCACCCCGCCCTCGCTCCCTCCCCCCCGCCACCAACCCCCCTTCCCCCCCAAATATGCGCAGAGAATAAATATACTTTCCCGAATTGGCGACATATGTCTA
>NW_005178529.1:4807-20710 GCF_000350225.1 Chondrus crispus | reverse complement strand
CACCAACCGCTGGCCGCCGCTTTGCGGCGGAGAGGCCCTTCTCATCGCCGGAGCTCGTGGGACGTGGAGTTGGGCTCGCTCCGCAGGGCGGGGCTGAAGATGTTCGCCGAGTAGAGGCTCTTAGCGGGTGCGTCGGGCCACGTGGCCTCGGCGCGGTCCATGATTGTGATAACCACTGACCGACAATCATAGCATCCCCACCGGTAGTGGCTATAAGTTATAAGTTATAACCGGTAGTGGTTATAACTTATAACCACTACCGGTGGGGATGCTATGATTGTCGGTCAGTGGTTATCACAATCATGGACCGCGCCGAGGCCACGTGGCCCGACGCACCCGCTAAGAGCCTCTACTCGGCAAACATCTTCAGCCCCGCCCTGCGGAGCGAGCCCAACTCCACGTCCACGAGCTCCGGCGATGAGAAGGGCCTCTCCGCCGCAGAGCGGCAGCAAGCGGTTGCTGATATTGGGCACCACACAGTGACCAACTACTACCGGTGCACGTTTGACGGGGCGGAGATTGAACTTGACAACTTTCGCGGGTGCTCCATGCAGCCGGAGCAGGTGGTCTTATTTGTGACGGATGACGAGTTTTTCAAAAGGGCGTCGCTCGTCGCGGAAGACCCCCTCAACCAGGTAAGGGTGGAGCTTCTCGCGCCGCGGCCTTCGACGTCGTCATCATCATCATCCTCGTCACTGATGCTGGACGAGCGCAAGACAGGCGTCACGGCCGACTTATCGCTGAAGAACATCTCCGTCGTGGGCGGGTGCGCCGTGGTACAGGCGGTGGTAACGGCGGTGAGCCTAGGCGAGGCGGAATTCGTGCAGGCGATTTACCGAGACACGTACCTTGCCAAGCGCGCGGTGGCACTCGACGTACCGCGCTCCAAGCTGCCGTTCTACCCACTGGACAAGCAAACCAAAACGTTGCTGCGGCAGATGCCGTCGGCAATGTGGGTGGTGTCAACCAGCGCGGCCCACGGGGAGGATCTGGCGATGACGGCGACGTCCGTCACGGTGCCTGCGGCGGCGCGCGGGATGATATGCTTCAATGTGGGGCACTCGAGCGCGTTCTACGCGGGGCTCGGCGGGGTCGGGGCGGGCGTGAGGCTGTTCGCGCTTTCGACAAGGCAGAAGGACATTGCCGAGCGGTACGTGACGAGGGCTGCGTTGGGGAAGGAGGATAGGACACGGCTGGAGGAAGAGTGCATGGTGGCGGCAAGTTGCACGATTGAGCATACCGAGGATGTGCAGGACCATCACATTGTTTTGACGAAGATTGACGGCGTCAAGGTGCCGGAGAAGGACGAGGAGGGGTTGATGCCTTTGGTTTGGCAACACGGAAAGTTGATGACGTAGCGGTAGGCGCCGGGTGCTGATCTCAGCACTCTCAAGAGTCGGCCCTTGTGCGCTACAGTATTAAATTATATAAACGCTTTTTTAATTGAAACAAGGTCTTGAGCAAAGAAAAATGCAGCAACTCACAACTCAGAAATGGCCATTAGACTCGCCCCTCCCGGTGCACCGCCCCGGTGCACCGCCGTTCCCATCGCCGCCCTCTCGTTTCCCCCCCTTTCTATCCCGATCGCCTCCGCCGACGACACCCTCATCCTCACTGAAGGGAACGTCATCCAAGCCCTCGACGGTGAACAAAACACACACTCGTTCATAGAGCACCGCCGTACGGTATGTGAAATGTATTGCAGAAGGGACTTCACTATACATGTATATATCACATTCAGGTTGCAACGTGTTTCTGACTGTCGTACCTCTGGTGAGTGAGAATGTCCGGCGAGCAAGAATGGCCGCGGCAGGAAACAATGTCGTCTCTGGCCATCCCACCGAGCACAAGGAAGAGTGCCTGGCCTCGGTCTACTTGACGGTGTAACCACAAACAAGTGCTGATCGGATAGCCACGGCGGTATCCCGTACCCCTGTCTTCTCCCTCCCTGTTTCCAACCATCTCTTAAGAGATGGTTGGAACAGGGACACTCAACACACTTACACATTAATACACATTAATGTGTGAGTGTCCGTGCACGAGCAGTTGCCCGTGTCCAAACAAGGCAAAACCTCCATTTCACACAACCTCTTCATGCTCCATCATGCTCCCCCCACCACTACCAACAAGCCACAGCCTCCCGACCACCGCCCGTCTTCGACGCTACACATGCCGTCGACCTCAACGCTAACACCGTCGTCAACCTCAACGCTAACACCGTCGTCAACACCGTCGTCAAGGTTTCTAATACCTGACAAAGCGAAAACCACCGCAAATCCGCCGTGCATATCTTGAACTTCATACTACAACGACTGATATCGCATGTGCCTGTTCCGCCTCCAGTTTTGTTTGCTGGTCTCGCTACGCGCAGTCTCTACGGACGACACTATTCCCCGCACACTGACGCAACTGCGCGCGACACATAGAAAAGATGTACCGACTACTTTTTTTGCGGAGAGGGGCATCGAGGCGTCGGGTAATTAGAAACAACATCGAATACATACAAATTTCTCCTGGCACATCATCCCTTACTACATATACCGTGGGTACAACCCCTCCTGTCCTGTCCTGGCCGGGACATCCCCTTTTGCCTAGTGGTTATTCACACACCCACAATCACACTACTGCACGAGCTCGTAAAAGTACAGTTTTGCTTCTACCTGGATCGCAATGTGCCGACCTGAAGTAGAACAGAACCAACGATCTCCCACAACGGTTGCTAGGCGGATTTCGTCATCTCCTGTCTTGTAGAACACTCCATCTCCCTTTTGCCGAATCCTTAGTTTCCTCTCCAGTTTCCTCTCTAGATCCGCCGCCGTGAGTTTGCCCTCATTCGTATCGATGAACTGGCGCAGATCGCTCTCTTTGAGATACCCAACATCATCATATTGCTTTTCGCAGACAGCGCTTTGACTCGTCACGGACAGGATTCGTAACGTTCCTCCACCCACTAACCTTGCACCCAACGTCGCTATTCGCGACCCGTCCCGGAACCAAGCAATCTGCATTAGACCCCTGTCTCAATATCCCATATCGCAAGCCCTTTTCCAATTCCAAGGGCTACGCGTCGTCCGTCGTCAGACCATTCCAGCGTCGTCCGTCGTCAGACCATTCCAGCGGATAGCGTGGTAAACCATACTTATAATATCTCTTGAGCTGGTACCGATATGTTACATCTGTCTCCCAATTCCAGATCATAACTCCGCCTCTGCTTGGTTTCCCATTTTCATCATTTTCAACCATATTATATCCAGTTGACGCGATCCACTTGTCATCTGGAGACCACTTCACCGAAACAGAAGAACGAGAAGATCCATCAAAAGGGAACAGAGCCCGCCCAACAGAGAACGGAGCCCGCTCAACAGAGAACGAAGCCCGCACACCTTCTTCACCTTCTCTCCAGGGCCGCTTGACAAAGTTGAACCAATCTATGTGAACTTCGTCTGCAAATTCGTCTGAATACCACTCAAGCAGACCTTGGTCCGCAGCCCATTTCAGGCCGACCGAATCTGGGACACGTTCGGGGGCATCGCCCATCGTCTCTCCTGTCTTGGCGCCCCGCAGCACGACCCTGCCATCTGTATGCCCACATGCCACCCTGATCGCCTCTCCCGTTCTGGCGCTTAACAGCACGACCCTGCCCTCGTTACCCATACCGCCAAGCGCGATCTTCGTGTCGTTTCCAGCCCACGCCATGCACCCGATGTCCATGTAGGCGTCTGTGATTCTCTCCCATAACTTGTTCCCAGTCTTCCCGTCCCACAACCCCATCCCCCTTCCAAACGACACGAACACCCTCGTCCCATCATTGGACCAACATGCTTGTGCGTAACCACCCTTGGCCCAGTCTTCCCACAACTTGTCGCCCGTCTTGCTGTCCCACATCGCAAACGTTCCATCTTCTGCTGCCGTAAACACCCGCTTGCTATCTCTAGACATCTCCAGACAATACACATGGCTTGCGTGTGTCTCAGCATCCCCCCACATCTTCTTCCCCGTCTTCACATCGTACATCACTACGTCTCCGTCTCCAACATCAGTAGCACATATGTCATCGCTTGACCACGCAACAGCCGTGAATTCTTGCCCTTCCTTGTTGACCTTGTCGACTTCCTCTTCCTCCTCCTGCAACCTCTCCAGATTATCCCACCTCCAAATGACAATATTGAAATTCCTATCCGCAGAAAACATCCGCTTTCCATCTTCTAGCCAGCCCAAGACGCCAACACGCGACCCGCGTGTCGCGATGTGCCGCCGTACTTCTGCCCCGGTCTCTGTGTCCCTCACAGAAACCTCCCCGCCGTCACCGGAAGCAGCCAACCATCTCCCATCCCCGGACAGAGATATTGCCGTTGCCAAAAAATCATCAAATTTCGATATTCTCTTCCCCGAGCGTCCGTCCCATACCGACACCACACCCTGCCCGCCGCCACAGGACTCGCCACAGTACAACAGCGTCCCGTCCTCCGACCATGAAAGACAGCGAACGTATTCCAAAGGCGCGCTTTCCGCGATACTCCTACCAGTTTCCCCGTCAAAGATCCACAATCTTGCTTCAGATACTGTTTCTTCAACAGATCTTTTTCTAAGGTCCATCGCGACCACGCACGCGACCCGCTTTCCATTGTTCGACCACGAAATCAACCACTTGGTCCAAACGTAGTCGGCTAGTCGAATACTCGGCAAGCCAATCACCCGAACCATCTCCCCTGTCTCTGCACACAGTATCAAAATTGACCTGTTTGAGCCGCATTCTCCCATGCACGCCAACCGTTTCCCGCCCGGTGAAAGCGATACTTTCTTAACAACATGGCCCCCCATATTCGCTGCCTCCTTGATCTTCACACCTCTCTCAACATCCCACAACACAACCACACCATCTTCTCTCCCAAACGCTACTCGCTTTCCATCCCCCGTCAAGTCAAAAGGGCGACGGCCCAGGTGCCCTACATCCACTTCCTGTCCGACTCGCTCTGCTGTAGCTCCTGTATGCATATCCCACACCTGCACGCTTGTTCCATCTGCCTGTTCTACCGCTACGTACTTTCCGTTCTCCGACCAACACCTGCTCACACCCCGTGCCACTTCAAACAACACGTTTTCTTCCATTTCCCCGTCCCGGAATGTCCGACGAAACAGATGCTCCTTACCCCCCCAAGCGATCACTTCGTTCTTAGCTGCGCATCCCGACATTCCCACCACCCTCCCCTGGTCCGGAAATATGTGTTGCACCGCGCCTGATACGTTCAAGCCAGGTGTAAGCGACTTCAACCACGGCTTCTCCGCAACTTTCTCTATCCTGCGTAAGAACTCTCCAATTACTTCCGACTCGTTCCTGAATCTCAACAGACCATCGTACAGCTGAAACCATACCTCTCTCGAACTTCGACGAACAAAGGACGCACTCAGCCTCGCCTGTCTAGCAATCTTCTGCAACGACCACAGCCTGCCTCCCGCTTCGCACCATTCTCCGTCTTCCCCGGCTACGTCCGTCAAAATCTTGAAATCCTCTTGAAGATTTAGCCCCTCTGCCCGAGTTAACTTCTCTGCCACCCACCTGGCATCACTCAAAACATCCCACAAATCCTCGCCCAGCTGCGCCCCCTTGAGATGGCGGCACAAGTTGTGTCGGAAATACTCGTCCTCCACCATATCCTTCTTCCACCCTCTCCCGCAAACCCACGGCGGCGCTTCTTGCCTGTTCTCACTCTCGTTCCATTGCCATTCTTGCACAAGCTTTTCATGCCACCTCTTCTCTCCCCCATTCCCACATCTCTGTTGCACGTAATCGAGCTGCAAATCGTGCAACCTGACTCCGGCGATCTTGCGACCACTTGACACTCCATCCTTTCGTTCCACTAGACTGGCCTCCACGAATTCGTGCAGCACTTTCAATGCCTGAGCTTTTCCTTTCCGTCTCCATAACAAACAGAGCACACTCAACGGCAACCATCCTTGGCGCCGAATGACCACCAGCGACTCGTACATCTCGGCGTAGGACATCAACTGCCCATCTCCTCTGGTCTTCTTTCGATCCATCATGCACAGCGAAACTTCAAACGCCATTGACAGGTTCTCGTATAGGTACGTCCCATCCGCTCTTTCGTCCAATAGTATTGACGATGTAGCTTCCAGACACTCCAAGTACTCATCAAGCACATTTTTCAGACAAAGTTCTTTCGCAATCTCACGATGTCTCGCAATCGCTCTGCCAACCACGGACAGCGCAAGCGGAAGCCCACCGCAAAATCTCAGTATCCTATCCGTTTCATCCCCCAGGCCCTCAACCTCTTCACGTTGTATGTCAGCAGACTTCAGCAAGATTTCCAGAGAGGAAGCATCTTCTTTTGTCGAAAATTGGATTTCTTCGCTTCCCTCCACCACGCCCCACTCTCTCGCTGTGAACGCTGTACGGCTGCTGTTCTCCACATCCGCAATTTCTCTCAGTCTTGACATGACTTTACTCCCGGCTATGCCTTCTCTCCCGACCATGCCTTCTCTCCAGACATCGTCGATAAGTAACAAAATTGTCTTCCCTTTGAACCACTCTGTGACCCTCGAAACCGCAGATTCTAGCACGCTTTCCTCACGCACCGCCTTCGCTTGCGTTTCCCCTCCGCTTTCTCTCGTGATGCGGGCCAGCTGTTCCATTACTCCTCGTTCTGTCGCGTCTTGACCGAGCACCAGCCAGTATATACCGTCGCAAAACCGGCTGCGAACCTCTTCATCCGAGGCCAGACCGCGTAGGGCGCAAGACTTTCCGATGCCTCCCATCCCCTTCGTCCCCACAACCCCTCCACGGCGCGCTCCAACAGCACCAACATTTTGACGGTCTCCCGGACGCAAAACACTCCGCCTCAATCGTTCTTCCGGAGCCGTCATACGTTCCGTACTGTTGCCAGCATCTTCACTGCGTCCAAACTTCAGTATGACATGATCCGGGTTCTTTGGCACTTGAAACGAAGCCTTGAAGCCATCCTTCTTCGGGTCCTCCGCGGATGTACTACGCATTTGATGACGAGCATCGCCAATGGCGTCGCTCCTCTTCGCCTCTTCCTCTAGCGGGCCATGTACGCCTTCTGTCACAACATCGCTCGAATCCTCCTCACTTAGCTTTTTCACCTCCAGAAATACTTGTTCAACAAGATGTTCCCTTGCAAGATGGCCGAATTTATCTCCCGGCAGGTTTGTTGCCCTTACGTCATTTTCAATCCCAGTGATATCTGCCAGCTCTTTTAGCTCCCTCTTCACCATATCCGTGCTCGCCTCGCGTTGTCGTTCCTCGCTAAAAAATTTCTCCACTTCAAAAATATTCTTTCCTTCCTTATCCCGGTACCGGTTGGGCTCCAACTCTCTGCATTCACGAATACTTAGTCTGTAAAACACCGGAATCAGTGTTGGTGGCTGCCTCCCACTCCTTATTGCTTCTTCCCTTCTACGTAGGAAGCAACGCAGTTCCCTCATCGTCCATTTTCGAGCTGCAAACTCGGGAGAAAGAATGAAAACGCCGACCATAGCAGACTCCATAGCCTTCTTCATTGCATCCGGTCCGTGGCCCCCGGTCTTTAGCGAGATTTTGTCGAGGAAGCAATTAAAACCCTGATCTTCCAATTTCTGGGAAAGAGGACGTGCGATGTGTAGCTTGTCCGGGCCAGCATGGCTTATGAACACATCGGGAGACCGTATGTTTCGCCGTTTTCTGCTTGGTCCCGTCTCTTGCCGGAAGCTTTCCTGCATTCTTTCCTAAACAGCCAGAATCCGAGGACAAAACAGAAAGAAAGAGAAGTTGGTGAGGTGCCGAGTGTGTTTTGCGTGAGAACAGCACCAGCTGTTAGAAAAACAGGGGTGCGAAGGTTGAAGCCTTCGGCGCGTGGCACTCTTGTCGTTGTCACACAACGCGAAGGTTGAGGCCTTCGGCGGGTAGCACTCTTGTCGTTGTCAACGAAAGCAGAATCAGTGGCGACGGTCGTGTGGATCAGTAGGATAAGATGATGTGCTTTCGCTTGTTCTTTCGTGAATGATGAATGTTGGCGTGACTTCTTCGCGGAAAGACGCACTCAGGGTGTAAATGACACCAACAACAAACCACCTGATAAATTACACTGTGTAAGATATCTGTGGGAAGATAGAAATTGCACTTTATTTGGTTAGCCCTAAATCTTGGAAAAAGGGAAATTATCCGTTCGACGCGCCGGCGGGAAATCCGGATATATAAAAATCCGAGGGCGGTATCCCGACCGACCCTCGGGGGTAACTTGCTACCCTCCGACAGCGCCGGCGAAAAGTCTCGAGACTCGACATCCGAAGTATCCCCATCCCCCTCGCTCTCGCGACTCCTTTCCCCCGCCGCTGCGTGCGACGAGCGCGGCTACTACTAACCTCATCGTTCCCGTTCTCCCACAGTTATGGGCCCAGGGGGAAAGATGAGTAAATTATCAGGATTCTTCGACCCGCCTCTCTTCGCCGCCGATGGCGATCTTGAAGCCTGGCGCAAGAAGGTTGGACAGTGGGTCGACTCACTTAAAGTCGCCCACGACCAAGGCACCGATCGCACTTTTCAGACGATGTTCAAGCTCCTCGGACGAACGCTCTATGAGCGCGGCCTTCCGGAAGCTCAGAAGGCAATCGTCGACAAAGCCCAGTCCAAAGGACAGCTCGACTACCTTCAGATGGATGATCCCGTGCAAGCGGCACTCTCCATCGTCCAGCTTGTCGCTGTAGACCCACCGATTGCCATGGTCACAAGGCTCATCGCATCATACCAGAAGGTCACCTCGTGTCGCCGAGACAGGAACGAGAAGCTCTCCAGCTTCGTCTCGAGGTTCCGAGGTTTGGCAGCCAAGCACTTGCTGCACGCCAACACTTCTTCTTCTTCGCAGATAGGTGAAGTTTTGGCGATTACCCTCCTCAGTAACGCAAACATAGAGGAGGGAACGTTGACCAATGCCAAGCTCCAACTAATTTCGCATGCAGAAGCCCGAAACAAGGAGGAGTCGGCAGTCGTCGACACCGAAAAGGTATCCAAGGTGCATCTCGAGGAAGTCCTCAAGATATCCGAGAAGCTGAAGAAGGTTGATGTTCCACTCCGCGAGTCAGAGTCCACGGCCGATGATTACAAGAAGGCTCTGTCCGACTTCAGATCGCAAACAATCAGCTTCATCCGCTCCTTGGACATTGCAGTCCAAGACCTAAATGTGACTGCAGAGAATAATGCTGCGAAGACGTCAGTGGCAGACTCTTTTCTGCCGCGGCATACTTCTTGCAGGCTCAACCTTGACGACGCGGTGATCGTGCTGAGGAATCTGACCCAGACAACGTCAATGGATGCTCCTCAGTTCTCCATGAAGGACGTCCAAGCCTTAGTTGACCGCAAGGTCAAGTCTCTCATTGGCACCCATGGCAAGCCTGGCCCTGCAAGCATCTTCGACAGACTCTCTGAAGTCGGCTCGCGTCACGGGCAGAAGAAGGACACTCGAATGGGTCCACCCTCTAGCCGTCGTAACGCATCTCGAGGCAGTCGCAAGAGGCAGCTGCCTTCTGATCACGAGACCCAGTCCATTTCCTATGACTGCGGAGAGCGTGGTCACTACAGAGGGGCAGCAAAGTGCAAAGAACCTAGCGCCTTCACTAAGAAAAAGAGGACGCGCCGAGACCCCAGTGACGGAGGCTCCGGGGCACATCCCTCGTTTTTTCGGAGAGGCTCCGGCGGCTCGTCAAACAGGCAAGCCTAGTCAGCCATCCCGGAGCCTCCTCGGATATCAATCCGAGAATCCCGGATCCAAATCCCATTATTGATCCGGGATGTCCCAGAAGTGTTGGAGGAATTTCTTGCGCCGCAGCCCTCTGCACTGCCATGAACATTCCGTTCAAACTTCGAAGGCTAGACTGTGAACCGTTCTTGCACGGATATGGCAAGAATTGTAGCGACGCCGAGGTCACTATTGGAGTTTGGGACCTTCCTGTGACCGACATGAGTGAAACGGAAGTCAAAATTCCGTTCTACGTTACGAGAGGAGATGGATTCCTTCTTCTGGGTAACGAAATCCTTCACCGTTCGTACCAGCTTGGACCGGAGAACCTTTTGGTTATTCCAAAAGGAGTGAGAAACCTCTCGTCAAAACGTCTCACGTTCAAGACATACACCGAACCAACAATGTCGAGTGACCCCGATGCGGTTCGCACATTTCTTCTCGTCGTTCCGTCGAAAACATCCTCCTTTGTGACGTTCTTCTCCACGGAAGTCTCATATGCGTCCACTATCCCGCCGGCAGAAACCATGAAGGCAAGGTTTCGATATGGCAGAATCGCCGGTCGCTTTGCCAACAAGCTTCATGGATATTCACACCTTGCCCTTCAAGACATGGAGACGCTGTGTCGTCGAGGAGGGGTTATGACTCCTGTGCTAAAACAAGCGCTTCAGAGAGCTGTCGAGAAGTGCACTAGCTGCAAAGAAACAGGCCGCCCACTCCAATCACGGAAGATATCCTTTGGGAAAATACTCGCCTCGTTCAACAACCATGTCCAACTCGACTTCTTCTTCTGTGCGGAGTTCGAGAACGCCCCCATCTTACATATGGTGGATGTCCATACGGGTTATTCAGTAGCATCCCTGATGCGGACCCGTGAGATGGACGAAGCAGCTCGGCAATTGGAAGTCGCATGGGTAAACGTTCACGGTGCACCGTCAAGCATATCGGGAGATATCGAGTTCTTCAACTCCCGTTTTGCCGACGCCCTAAGGTACTTCTCAATACGTTTTGAAGCCCGTCCAGCCCGACGTCATAACAAACTCGGCGTCGTGGAGCGGAAGAATGCGGTTGTCCGTGTGCTTATCCAACGTCTTCTAAAGGATGCATCAAACTCCTCGGCGTGCAGTGTTGACTCAGTTAAAAGGAAAGACGTGGTCTCACGTGCCGTGTATCTGAGCAACATCTTATATGGAAGCAAGTCACTGAGCAGCTTCGAGATGACTCGGGGTTACACCCCCTCGCTTGTTGGTCTCCCTCAAGCAAAGCTGTCCGCTGATCTCATCACTGCGCATAACGAGCAAGTGGCACGAAGAGCTTTGAGGCTCCTCGACAAGTCGCGATGTCCACACGCGCTTCAAGCCGCCCAGTTATCACGTGATGACCCTGTGTATTTCTTCAAGAGAGGCCCAAAATTTGGCTCGTGGGAACACGCGTACGTGCGGAACCCACAGCCCCACTTCGTCGTCCTTTCAAGGCGTCAGGATCACATTGGTAAGCCCATAAGAGCGGCATACGAGGACGTTCGGAAAGCTCCGTCCTCCCCTCTACTTGCCGAGTTGGATGACATGGACTTCGTATTCCCACGGTCGTACTCCGTCATTGATGAGGACTTTGAAGAAGGTATGTTCCCTCCAACATCGGCACCCCCTCCGCTCTTCTCGGAGTTGGAAGAGATGCCGAATGTGAGTGACAAGTCGCCTCCAAGCAGACCGGAAGAGTCTGCAGGGCAGCAGGAGGCGGCGAATGTAGACAGCCTTCCAGACTTGGAGCCCCATGGCGATCTGACGGACATCTCTGACTTCAGGACCGAAGAGGCTCTGTAGGCTTCCCACCCCATATCAAAGAGCTTATTAGCATCCTCAAAGCCGAAGAGGTTGAACAACCCTTTGCTGGACGTCAACACAAGGTCCATCGATCGCTGCAATTCCTTGTTTGGAACACGGTATCCAGTCTCAACTTCGAGTAGCACTCTCGATTTGAACTTAACTCATGAGCCCCCACAGCCGGAAAAATACATCGGAACCACAAACGTTGTAGCTCCGTCGAGGCTGCCTTTTCATCTTGCATCGTCGAAGCAAAAGGTCCTTCAACAAATTCAGGAAGTGGTTGGGAACAAGCCCACCTCTGAATTCAAACTCCAATTTGCTCCGCGATGGATAGTTGATCAGGCCATAGCTGAGGAGAAAGAAAACTACGCACAAGCCGAGGCATACAAGGAAGTCCCGTATGGGGGTCTCCCACGCCATGCCAATGTGATTTCTTCCCACCACTTCTTCCAAGTCAAGACCGACGGAGAAGGAGGAAAGCTGAAGCTAAAGTGTCGTCTAGTCCCACACGGGAACCGGGATCGAGACAAAGAATTCGTCCGGAAAGACTCGGCGACAGCGCAGTTCCCAATAATTCGCATCGTTCTCTCTGTCGCGGCAATAATGTCTTTCTCAATTGCCTCCATTGACATCAAAGGAGCATACTTGCAAGCTGGCCACTTTCCCCGGGACATATACGTCCGACCCCCGAAAGGTTGGGTATCTTCTGCTCGAACAGTCTGGAAGATACTCAAGCCGGCCTATGGAATTGTAGAATCCGGACGCCTATGGCAACTCGTCGCCGAGGAATGGATGTCCACGCAAGGGTTCGTACAAGTCCCAGGCCTTCTTCAGCTCTTCGCCAAATACAATGCGGAGGGATCAATAAACCTACTGGTCGCAAAGGTCGTCGATGACTTCCTCGTGGTTGGCGTTCTTCCTAACATCCATCAATTTCACGAAGCTATCTCTCGCCGGTTCATTGTCGGACGCTACGTCGTGAACAAGGACTTGATCTTCAATCGTCTTCATATCCACCAGGAGCCTTCCGGCTCTTTAAGCAATAATAGGCAAGAGTACGTGGACAAAATTCTTCCGATCGAAGTCTCAAAGGAAAGAAGAAGACGACACCAAGACAAGTGCACCGCTCCAGAGTTGACTTCATACCAAGCTCTCGCCGGAAGTCTCAATTTCCTTGGACATGGCATTCTCCCGCAAGCGGCTTTCGCAGCCAGCTACCTTCAGCAAGCCGTTGGGCGCTTGAAGGTGGCCGATCTTATAAACGGGAACAAGTTGCTTGTGGAGATCAAAGCGCTTTCCCCGACGCTCCTATTTCGAACGCCGTCATCTCTCGTCAATCCTTCCTACCTCGCTTTTTCTGATGCCAGTCAAGGTAGCTCCTCATACGGGCAGACAGGGTATGTCTCCGGCCTATACCTGCCAGCAGGGGGTGCGGGGATCTACCACGTCCTTGACTGGATCAGTTGCAAGCAGAAGCTTGTTGCCTTTTCATCCATGGGGGCAGAGATTCTTGCCGCCGCAACGTCATCAGACCGAGGCTCGCTAATGGCAGAGAGCCTGCAAACTCTTCACAAAGCCCCAGTCAAGCTTCCCTTCGTGCTGACGGTGGACTCACACGGGTTGTACTCCACCGTGACCACCCTTCACGAAGGTGCAGACTACCGCTTGAGGCCGACGGTAGCAAGGATGAGGGATTCCTTCGAAAACGGGGAAATTTCAGTAATGCAATGGGTAAGCGGTACGCAAAACCCTGCCGATGCATTAGCCAAGAGGAACGTAGAAATGTTCAAGATCCTCAATGGAATCATGCAGAAAGGTCTTCTAGAAGATGAGGTTCTTCAAGGCTCAAGGCGGATCAAAAGAGCATCGAGCACGCCAATGTAACTCTCGAACTCGTTTAATCGCTGTCGTCTTCCACTACCCTCATCCTCTTAGTCCTTCTACCAGCCAAATCATTGTTCATTTGATTCTTCTTTGTCTTCCTGCTTTCGCTGCGCTGTTTTCCAGACTTCCTGCGATTCTTCTTCCCTTTCCCGACTGGCTGCAATTCAAGCTTCCGAACTTCAGCAATTTCAAAGCCATCGCAACCAATTCCAAGGCACGCACCCAGCACTCCGGGGCGATTATCAAGCGCAAAGCGCTCAACCGGATCTAGAACGTGGCCTTTTTGGGCGTCAAGAACCACCACGTGGTCTAAACGTTCACCTAGGTCGTCCAGAGCGACGATTCTTATCAAGAAAGTGCCGTCCACCCTGTTGACCATCCACTCCGCAAGACTTTCCGGCACGGGGACGCTGCATTTCTTGAGGCGGTACCTCCCGAGATGCTTTCATTCCAGGTCTGTAACTCTGCAAGGCTTCGAGCGTTGATGGGTCCTTTGCGGAGCATTCCAAGTGCCGGATCTTCCCCTACAACGGAGTGTAGTGCGTTTGCGAAAGAAGCACGCACGCACTCGCTGTGTGTTGCGCGGCAGAAGAGTGCCTGGTGCGTACGATAAGGCCTAGTGAGTCCAGTGGCTTCGCGATGCCCGGGACCCCCAATAACAACGAAATCGTCCTGATGACTGGTACAGTACTCGTCCAGCCATTCCAAGGCCTGTGCTGTCTTCCGAGTACCAAAGACGAGCTCAACTTCGCAGTTCCCCTGGCCACCCGGACAAGTCACTTCCATGTCGCTGGTAACTGGGCTTCCTGCCGAATCGAATACGGACAACACGCTGGCCTGGAGAGTATAGAAGTCCACTTTCCAAAAGGTCTTGCGCCCGCCTACGCTCCGATGTGAAGCGTAGTACTGACCCGGGCGGAAGCCGTGAGTCCTTCCGGAAGCCATCACCACCCTTCGAACCTCCCAGCGGCGCTGGTCGTGCTCCGACACGCCCATTGCGTTAAGCAAGCCCCATCTCTCCAACAACGCAACCTCAAACATCCTCCCTCTCCTATCCGACAGCCAACGTAGAAGAACCTTAGATGTTTCCGTCCCGATGCTCAGTCTCTGAGCAATCCTCTCCCGACTGAAGGTGAATTCGAGGCCCCGGGCCACGACGAGGACTTCGCTAGACCTCCACTTTCCTCCGAGCCACGCCATCATCTCGACCGCAAGCCTCCCCTTACCCTCAACGAGCCACAGGCCTGCCATCACGCAAGGAAGCGCACGACCCCCGATCCCTGGCCTGCCGGCACTCTTTAGGTTCGAGGAGGTCGCGCGCTGACTCGCCGAGGAAACGGCCCGTCGTTGGTGGAAGCTCGGAGGTGGGGAAGCAACGGCGCGCGGGAGTGATGGCGGAGAAGCGGAGCGGCGATGTGGCGGAGAAGCGGAGCGGCGATGTGCCGGAGAAGCGGAGCGGCGCCATGGTGTGAGAAGCGGAGCGGTGACGTGATGTGAGAAGCGGAGCGGCGATGTGCCGGAGAAGCGGAGCGGCGCCGTGGTGTGAGAAGCGGAGCGGTGACGTGGTGTGAGAAGCGGAGCGGTGACGTGGTGTGAGAAGCGGAGTAGCGATGCGGTGCGCGAGATCGAGCGGACGCTGAACTGAGCCAGTGTATAGTGAGGGCTGGCGGTGGGCGCGCGCATGTGGTGACTACCGGAAGCTGCGGGTCCGCGGTGGATTTGGGGGTCCGAAAGGGCGCGGCGAGAGAAAGGAGGATAACTCAAGATGCAAGCGCCCTTACCCTACGCAAATCCAGAACGCCGCGTGGTCAGGACAAGGGATCGAGTACCAAGCAGCGGCGGCGCGGCGTCAGATCCATATAGGGTTGGTGCCGACGGCGGATCGGCCGGCGCCGCGTGCCCCAATTTTAGGGCCAACAGGGGGTGTGTGGGAAGATAGAAATTGCACTTTATTTGGTTAGCCCTAAATCTGGGAAAAAGGGAAATTATCCGTTCGACGCGCCGGCGGGAAATCCGGATATATAAAAATCCGAGGGCGGTATCCCGACCGACCCTCGGGGGTAACTTGCTACCCTCCGACAGCGCCGGCGAAAAGTCTCGAGACTCGACATCCGAAGTATCCCCATCCCTCTCGCTCTCGCGACTCCTTTCCCCCGCCGCTGCGTGCGACGAGCGCGGCTACTACTAACCTCATCGTTCCCGTTCTCCCACAATATCAGTTTGATTGTTGCTCCCCACTTCATGATGGCGGAAGTTGAGGCCGGTCCAGCCACTGTAAGCTTTATGGATGCAAACGGCTGTTCTAGTGTAATCTGTGTCATGATTCCCATGCACAGCTCACACACCTGTACCATGCACACACGTAGCACAGATGCAGCGCCCCAGGCAGCGCCGCCGCCACCGGCGCCGCTCCCCTTCTTTTGATATGCTGTGTTGGGACGGGC
>NW_005178529.1:0-4707 GCF_000350225.1 Chondrus crispus | reverse complement strand
CAACACAGCATATCACATCAGTGGCAATCGCGCAGAGCCTCCTGATTGGTTCCTGCTGATACAAATATTAACATGGCAGTCTTAGTAAGAGGTAGTAAGCGCCCTTTCTCCTGGAGTGTAAGCCTCACAGAAAGGCGATTTCATTGGACAACAAATAGATTGAGACAACTCAAAAGCAAGCGACCACAGTAAAAACGGTCTCAAACGCGCTGAACAGAGTCAGTAAAATGCCCAGCGGAAAGTGGGGATGATCTCCCCAACATCACGCTATCATCCGTGCAACAAACCGTCTCCCTTCTAGCACCACCTTTTGTCGACTCCACCTCCATATTATCTCCAGCACTCCTGGATGCCATATCCCCCTTCACACCCTTTTTCAACCGAATATCGCTGGCGCATATCCCACCTCATGAATAGAGACGAAATCACGTCTTCTCCGGGAAAGACGAGGTCCTCGGGATCTGAAGAGTTGGCCCCAATCGTCCCACCTCTTGACTTGGAATTTGCCTCCCTTTCAGAAGACGAAGATCATATAAGCCCGATACCGATTCAGCCAGCACCGCAAATCTATCCTTCACAAACCTCAATCAAAGAAACAGCGATCCCCGAAAAAGTTATTTCTAAAGCCTATCGATTTTTTCGTCGTTGACAGTTAAAGATCTCCGAAAAATTAGTTCACCTTGGAGCTTAAGATCTCACGGCAGAAAGAATGAGATTGTTGCTGAATGCGTATTGTACGTGTTGAATAAGTGCGAAGACGGTCAACCAATTGAGGAAGTTATGGGCGAAAACCCGTATTGTTCAACTTTATTCAAGGTGAGCACTTTCAATGGCAACCGCCACACGCAGACGCCCTCAAAGTGGCAACTAAAAATGCTAACTGTGGGGACGGGGAGAATCCAAAGTGGCCAAAATGACGTCAGAAATTTTTTACTCAAGACACGGCACGAGTCCGAAGATATTATACTCGAAAACGAAAATATTGCACCACTGGAGCCGTTTTCTTTGAATGAATATGCCCGTCTATGCGTCACATTGCGTGACCATGAAGCTTGCCGAAGAGCATTAATTAGTTCTGGAAAAGAGATGAGCGCGGCAACACTTGATACCAAGCTCCGGAGGGATTATTTTTGGGTGGATGTGGTAGAAAAGGTGTTCAATGACGTCAATCATAAGCCACTACTCCCAGAGCTGATCGGAGTGCTTTCAAAGTGTCTGCAGAACGGTGCCCTCCGTGTTTTCGCGGTGGAGAGAAACTCAAAGAGCACTTTCGCAAGCTACGTTCTGAGTTCAGCGATCCCCTCGATCGCTGGCAGCGCTCGGGACAAGGCGATCCTGATCGATTCCCTGAGTTTTTAAGCACCGCACGAGGAGAGCTCACTGCCAAGTCTAAGCGTCTTTTATTGTTTTTTGTGGTGTGCAGATGCGGTACTCCCTCTGTGAATACTGACTTTATGAACATGGCTTCAAAAGTGATGTCATGCGCCGATAAGAGGGGTACGAGGAAGGTTGTGAGGCCTTGGACGACGCCATGGCCGAAATCCCGGAGAGCTTATCTCTTCCCACCTCAAGCGGTTCACGCAAGCGAAGGCGGAGCGACGATTTCGATTTAAGGGAAGAAATGGAGAAGGTGACTACCGCTATTACTAATCTTGGTCAAAACACGCCTTCTCTCGAAATCATTGCCATCGAGAGAATCAAGGCACAGTCTGAACTTTTTGGCCTTATTAAAACGGCTGTAAGCATGGACCATGATGGATTATCCACTAGAACATTGCCAGAGGCCGACGCTGAGCTACAAGAAATGATGAAGAAACATTATGCGTCAGCCAAAAATCACCTCCGCAAACTGTTGGAAGACCCGAAAAAATAACCTCCATCGAAGCCGCCTCGTAGTGATACAAAAATGATGGCAGTAGAGCGGGTAGGTGAAGAGAAAGTCGCAAGGGCACTGCTCGCGGAACAGCTTGAGCATGTGTCGCAGCATGGGGAAGGCGACGGGACAGGCGGCGACATGCTTGGGGTCTGAGGGGGGCTCTAGACAACGCCTACCTAGCTTTGCGCAGCCTTCGATGGGCTGGTGCATTGCTCGGGGCGATCATGCCTGCGACATTCGTGAACGAGGACGTCGCCAATAAGGAGGCTTCGAGCGCAAAAGCACACCTGAGAGACTCGCATGTCCTTTCAGTTCCCAGCTAACCTCCACCTCGAATCGGTGTGCACCGCGCTTGCACATACAGATGTGCATGTGTCAATGCATCACAATATCTTTAGAGTGCTACCAGCCTACAGCGTGGCACCTCTGTCGCTTCTGTCTGCACTTTCGATGCTGCTGAGAACGTTTCTTAGTCCTTTGTCTGCGTGGAGGACGAGCCTTCGCCATGGAACACTTATTACACGTCAGGTCCGCTCGCATACCTAGACTTGTTTACTGAGTGATGAAGAGAGGCACGTCTCTAGTTCATACATACACATCCATGCACTGCAACGTCCGTCAACCAAGCTTCTCAAGCATTTAAAACAAAAGAACCCTCCCCACCACCACTGCCCACAGTTGCAACGCAGTATTAATGTCTCGGGCGCCAAGCGTCTATCGCTTTCCGCAATTTACACCACAACGTTCATGGTAGCAACGAAATGGCCCAACCGTCCGACTACGACCCCATCATCGTGGTCTATCTGCAAGTCTTCTAGAATCTCCAACTGGGCCAAGACGGCCTCAAACCTATCCTCTCGCCTTTGCACAATTGTTACCCTCGTTGAATTTATTTGGGATTTTCGTCCGGCGTGAGAAGCAGTACCCACGTCTGCCGTCGTCAGGAACCGACTCGTGTGCTTCACTCGTCCATATAGTTGAAACTAAATCCTGGCACTACTTTCACCACAAAATTGTACAATCTTCCGTCCCCACTCATTGCAACACCCTGCACATAACTCGTGTGTCCAACTGACGCTTCTCCAACTTGTGCTCCCGTCTCCTCGTCCCCCACCCGCACGCTCCTGTCAAACGATCCAGATACGACACGTTTTCCGTCCCCGCCCATCGCAACGCAAGCCAATTTCGACGTAGGACCGTGGAAACTTTTCAATACTTTCTTCTCCGACGAACTCCACAGCATTAACGTCCTTTCTTCATATCCCACAACAACATACCCCTTACTCACACAGAAAGTTGCGCGGGTAGCTATCGTCACACTCCGTTTTTTCCAGTCACTTCGGAGGTTACACTTTTTGCTTCAAGGTCCCCTGGGCTCTGGCTCTCCGTTTCGAACTTGCCTTCAAATCAAACCATCTTTGTCTCCTCAGCAGATTGCGTGAAAACTGTTACTTCTGCCCCGGATCCATTCACCTGACATCCATACACTTGACATCCATACACTTCACTACTTGAATCCATACCCACTTGAATTTCTCTGGTACTGCGATATGGAAGAACAATCTGCTCCACCACCGTTTCATCGGCTTGAGCTAGACACCTACTCACAGGCCGCACCCACGGCCGTGGTGCGTATCTCTCGATGTTCTCCAGGATCTTTCCCACACAACCTGAATCTCGTGCCTTGTGCCTCACTTGCCCACATAGTTGATAGTAAATCCCGGGGCCACTTTCAACACAAAACGGTACTCTCTGTCGGGCAGCTTGCATAATCAAAACAACTGTATCCACTGCATCCCCATCGACCCGTCCCCTTCCCCTTTTACCGCTTCCTCTTTTCCACTTCAAGTCTCTACTCAATCTCTTCACAACTTCGTCGTATTGCCAAAGTCCGCCTCTTCGTAGCACTTTCTTCCCATCGCGCAGTTAAAATTAGTCGCTCCAGCTCTTCTACACACACCCTGTCGCAGAACACGGTATATGTTCTCGAAAACATACTCCTCCCGTGCGTTGTTGCCCTCTCCGTCTCGGCCATCACTCATTGCAAGCAACCTCCCTCCTGCCGTGCATACATCCGCGATCTTCTCAGACCACTATTCTACACCCTCCTTCTTCTTTGCTTCTTGCACCGCGAAATCCTGCGTCAGATCATGCACCCGCAACCCACCACAACCCTTCTCATATATGAGAAGGATTGCAGTATACTGCAGTTCTACTAGCCCAACCCTTTTCATCTCCTTTGCACCTCCTTCCGTCCGCTCCTCGTCCATTTCCCACAAATCTCCAACCAAACAAAAAGGTATCCGGTCTTGCTTCTTCATAACACACAGACTCTGGTGCATATTTCGAAACGAAAAATCACCAACTGTCTCCCCATTGCTTCCCACAACGGACTCCATAATATATAGTAACGTATGCAGTACCTCATCCAATGACAAATATCCGTCCTTCAGACTCTCCCCGCGAATAGTGTTACGACTCTTCATCATCAAAAGGTACTCCCTTGATGCTTGTATCACCTCTCCCTACCATCTTTCCCTCATGTACTTCAATCTAGTGCCTGTTACGATCAAGGCAAGCGGAAATCCGCCACACACTTCCGTTATTTAACTCACAGCCTCTTCGCATCTAGCATCATCCACTTCCCTTCGAATCGTTACACTCGCGTCCGCTTGTCAACTGCTTCTTTCCATACCTTCTCACTCGCCTCGAAAGCGAGTCGCTCCCCAACTTGACGCAGCTCCTTTTCCCTCGTAGAGTACAGTAGTCTGCTCCTCGTTTCCCCGCTTCCCCTGCAGTTGCAGCTGGAACAGACCACTTTTGAACGATAT
>NW_005178528.1:396910-406183 GCF_000350225.1 Chondrus crispus | reverse complement strand
CTGAGCCGTATCCCATCTACGGGGGATACGACTGTCCCGACCGACGAAGAAATTCCTTGCTACTCCGTCCTGAATTTCGACGATGAGCCTCAGCATCAAGAGAAGACCTACGACCCCACCGACGTCGAAATTTCCGCGGGTTGCTACGCGCTGGACCCCCCGGCCTCGATGGCCGCGATAACCCACGAAGACTTCTCTCGTGAACAGCACTCCGACCCATTTTGTAAGGAGGTGACTTCCCGTCTTGAGAAGGGGGAGGGGTTCGCTGAATTGCGCCGGTCCCGATTCTTCGTGAATCAGGAAGGGCTGGTCTGCCGGAAAGCCCACCTCGACGGCGTGGAACCGATCGTAGTACCCACAACCCTCCGGGAAAGGTTGTTGTACTTGTCGCATTATCCCGCCACCTCCGGTCACCCGGGAGGCAGGCGATTGTTCTATACGCTAAGACAGCGGTTCTATTGGCCAAGCATGTCGGTGGACTCCTACTCGACCGTAAGGATGTGTCCCGACTGCGCGAAGGCACGCATCAAACTGCGAAAGCACAACTCTGAGTTGAAGACATTTCCTCCGTCAGGGCCCCTGGAGTACATCGCCATCGACATTCTCGGCGAGCTCCCCCGGACACCAAGAGGAAACCGTTACCTCTTGGTGATGACGGACAGATACTCCAAGCTGACCAGGACGGTCCCGCTCAAGAGGATTACCGCTGAAACGGTTGCGCAAGCGTTCATTTCCCACTGGGTGTTCGTATACGGCGCCCCAGTGAAACTTCTCTCCGATAACGGAGGACAATTCACCTCGAGGTTTTTCCTCGCCGTGTGCAAGATACTCTCAATTGAGAGCGTGTTCAACACGGCCTATCACCCCCAAACGAATGGGCAGGTGGAAAGATTCAACCGGACGTTGGTATCCACCCTCCGGCATTACCTCGCCGATAATCAACGTGACTGGGATCAGTACACGGATGCGCTGACGTACGGCTATAATTGCACGGCGAACAGGATGATCGGTATGCGGCCGTTCGACCTGGTATTATCCCGGACCCCGAGTCCGTTATCCCTGCAACAAACGCCGCTGTTGGACCCATCCGCCTCAAGGGCGCAGTTCAAGATCCGCTACCTAGCGTGGCTCCGCAGCCTGATGTCGACGGCCAGCCGCAACTTGCTGGCCGGACAGGAGCGGTATAAGAACGATTTCGATAATCGGATACGCCACCCCACCCCGGACTATCGGGTGGGGGATCAGGTACTCGTGAACCGCGAGGCTGCGCTACGGTCCGAAGAGAAAACGGACAAGGACCGGGTTATCAATAAGCTCGCACCGCGAACCGAGGGACCCTTCCCTGTCGTACAGGTGGACGACCACACCGTCACCATCTTACGAGGGACGGGACTGAAGGACCGGCTCTCTCGCGACCGGGTCGTCAGGTCTCCCCCGCTTCGTAGCAACGTGACAGACCCCCCCGCTGGGACCGGGGTCCTCAAACGGGGAAGACGAAAACCTCCCCGACGCGACCCCTTCGGAAGGGACCCCCGCGACACCGGCGCTCGCAAGGCCGCGGCCGCCGGGGCTGATGGACGCCGTCATCGGCGGAAGAACCGAGGACGCCCTCACACGTCTCGCTGGGTTCCGCTCTCGAATCGGGGCGAACCGCCCCGAAACAGCGAACCGCCCCCCGCCGCCGGACTCAAGACCCCTAACGAAGGAAACGCGTCCCGTTACGCGCTCGCAAACGGCGAGGGAACCCCACGAGCCAACAGTGGACCCTACGGAACCACCCGCGCCCCGCCGCGACCGGGCCTCCGCCCCCCCGGCGACCGATCCCGCTCAACGCGCGTTGATCTCGTCGGGCGCGGCGCACCTGGCCGCGAGGTGCACGTTCCGACCCGACGCCTTCCGCGTACCTCTACGCGTGCCTTCGGGGCAGGCCCTCCCTCCTGCTTCCTCTGCGGGAGACCCCACCGACACCTACGTCGTGCAATCGCTAACCGGGCACGGGCCGGGAGATGACGGGCTCCCCCTGTTTCGCGTACGTTGGTACGGGTACAGCGACGCCGAGTCGACCTGGGAGCCCGCCCGTCATATCGACTACAACACGGTCGCGCGATATTGCCGAAGGGAGCGGGTACCAATCCCCGACCGCGCTCTATGGGGGCATCCCGGCAGCGTGGGAATCGGGAATTAGAGGGATGGATCGCGCCCCAGCACCTCGGTTGAGGTACGATAGCCTACTGTGGAGCCCCTGGAAACACGCGACGCGTCGACGCGGACCGCCGCCGGACGCCCTAGCCAGTCAACGCCGCCCACCTGTCGTATTTGATTTTTTGATTTTTTGGGAATGGTTTGATTTTTCATTTTTTGGTTGGGGAGGCCCACTCCCGGGCGAGAACAGACACCGACCCGTCCCTTCCGGGAGCGGTTGACGGTGTCTCGCCCTGCAGTACAGTATTCGCTCCCTCTCCCCACGCCCTCGCGGGTCACCACCCCCTGCGGAGGGAGAGAAAGACGCTCCCCTCCCACGTCAAGCAACTGTGGTATCCACCCCGGTCTCACGCGTCCGTCGGCAACGATCCGCTCCCGCCTCAGGACCGAGCCACCAGCCCGACATGTGCGTCGTTCCGTTCGCGCGCTTTGCCGCGTCCTCTCCCCGCACGGGACCATCTCGTACGCGGCGACCGCGACCGCTATGCCCTTCAGCATAGCATGTCCCGGGCCCCTACCCGCACGAGGGAGAAGAAAAATTGGTGCTCGCTTGAAGAAGACGCTGTCTTCGTGAGGGAACCCAGAACCACTTCCCTCGTCTACCGGTGGCCCCCTCTACGAAGTGACGCCCGAACCGGGTGATTCGTACCCCCGAGTTCGGGACGTTTTACTCCCTCGCCCCCGACGAGAATTACCATCCGCGCTGCGCTGTCGCTGACGGCCCGCCCCCACCGCCGCGGGCCGCGTCCCTACTCCCGATTTCGTGTCGTTTCATTACCTCGCCCTCGACGAGAATTACCTTCCGCGCTGCGCTGTCGCTGACGGTCCGCCCTCACCGCCGCGCGCCGCGTCCCTACTCCCGACTTCGTGTCGTTTCATTACCTCGCCCTCGACGAGAATTACCTTCCGCGCTGCGCTGTCGCTGACGGTCCGCCCTCACCGCCGCGCGCCGCGACCCTACTTCCGACTTCATGTCGTATACTCCCTCGCCTTGGGCGAGACTACCGGCCGCACCGCGATAATCGCCGATCGTCTCCGGCACGCTGCTACGCGCGGTAACACCGACCTTACGCGTCGCGTCCCCCCTCGTGCGGCACGAGCCCTCCGGAGGCGACCGCCGTCGGGGTCCTCACAGCGTGGTCGCCTCGCACCGGCGACGAGGAGGCCGCGAGCGCGTCCCCCGCGGGCTCACCTGCCGCCACCTCGCTCGGCTCCGACGTCCCCTCCGCGAGCAGACGATGTAGCTGTTCTCGCCATTGCGGATCCTTCAGCCAACCGCGCAGCTCGGCGTCCGTCATCGTCGCTGTATCGCGTCGCTCCACCCCCCTCGGGTGGGGGTCCTCCGTACCCTTCCCAAAACCGACGCCGCGACGCCGGACGCGCCGACCCTCGCCCTCTCGCTCCGCGAACCGGACTTCTCCGGAACGTCCCCCTCCGCCGCCTCCTTCGGCAACCCCTTCCCCTCCCCTCAGTAATTCCGCTTGGTCCAGGCGAAGCGTTCCGCTCTCGAGCCGAACCCAGTTGCCACGGTCCGGGCGGCCCGCGTCATGCTGTTTCCCAGGGGAGTAGTGCGTGCTCCGGGGGTTGTCGAAGTGATGGCCCTGAGCGTAAGGGACGCGCGACCAGTCGATGTCCCCGTGGAGAGCCAGGAGGACCAGTAACTGTCGCTGTGCTTCTGTGCTACCCAGGATGCGCGTCAAGTCCAGCCGGTGCAACCACTCCACGACCATGGCCGGGAGGATGAATAACCGCCCCTCGTGGGCGTACTTCAAGAACCGCCCCGCAACTAAGGCGAGCCACTCGCTGAGAAAAACCATCCAGCGTGCGGACTGAGGGTCCTCCGTGAGACTCAGTCCAAAGTACACCACGCACGCGGGAATTTCCGCAATGAAGTCCGCAGGGACTTCGTACTGCGCAAACCACGCCGGTATCTCAGGATACCGCGTGCTCAACACCGTCCGTTCGAATGTCTTTACCTCCACCCATTCGTATGCGACGAACACCCCCATCCGGTTACGCATGCGTCGCTCCAACTTGAGCTTGGCATGCATCGCGGGGTCGCGCCTCCGATCTGGGGATCGAGCGAAGTCCTCCGGCAACAGAGGTCGGTCCCAGGCCATCATGGCCACCGAGGGTTCTTCCTCCCGGATGCGGAGTTCATCAAATATTCGTTTCAGATTCGCAACGTACCCCCGGTCCCCATCCGCCCGATACGCCCAGGTGTCCAGGTTCCAAGCCCGAGGGACGAGCCTGTTACAGGGGGTACGGCGTATACGTTGGCGAATTAATTCGACGAAGGCCACACGGGTCTCCGTGTTCACCCGTCTGAATTCCGGACGTAACAAAGCCGGCTCCACGACCAGGCGGCGCGTGAAGTCGCGAGAGCCGACGGCTGCCACGCTCAAACCCCCAGGGAGTTCCCCAGTAGACGTCGCGTACGCACGGATCAATTCCGCGTCGCGTAAACCCTCCGGCGCCATAAAAGGGGCTCGCTCGAAGAGTAGCGCATCGTCGTACAAGTTCCGACCCCATAAGTCTCGTGGTCGGGGCCACAGCTCGCCCTCGAGGGCCGAGACTCCCCCGGGGGGGTACATCGGCGCGTGCATCTCGGGGAGGCGGGACGGTACGCGTTCGCTCGGGGATGCCACCGCCGCGGACCTCTATCACGTCGGCGCCACGGAGGTAAGAGACTGGTACGGCGTACCTTGCGTATCGTGGGCTCCGCGTTCGCGCGTCGAAAGGCGGAGTTGTCACAAAACAAAAGGGGGGAAGGGGCACAGAAGGTGAGCTGCTGCGGTGTGGCCCTGGGCGCCGACCTACTTCAGGGGACCCACGAATACCGTTGCCCTCAGCCACCTACGTTCCGCCCCCGATCATGGCTGGCGGGGGATCGTCGAGTCCCCCGGCGGTACACGAACCGCCACAGTCAGGGCTCGCGACGCCCGAGTATAAGGGGGGGCTACGGTACATATGTAAGGCCCGGACTGCCGCCCCCTGTTACGGGACACCTGCTCTCCGCCGGGACACCTGTCCTAGAAGGGGCCACCCGGGCTCGAGCCACGGCCCCCCCCGGGGGCGTGCGCTGGCCGTGTCCCTCCCCGCGCCGTTCGCGTATCCGTTACCATCGTATTCCCCACGACCCGGAGGCCGCGGAAAACCGCGCTCGTGGCGCGAGGAAGGGGGCGTGGGAGAACACCGCGCTCGTTGGCGCGAGGAAGGACAGGTATCGGAGAACACCGCGCTCGTTGGCGTGAGGAAGGGCGTGGGAGAACACCGCGCTCGTTGGCGCGAGGAAGGACAGGTATCGGAGAACACCTCGCTCGTTGGCGCGAGGAAGGACAGGTATCGGAGAACACCGCGCTCTTTGGCGCGAGGAAGGGGGCAGCGGAGGACATCGCGCTCGTCCAGGCGGACAGGTACGCGTGCTGGTACGAAGAAGTGCGCGTGGCGTGAAGAAGTGGACATCGCGGCTGGCAGGGGCCCGCCCCCCCCCTCATAATTCCGGACAAGGCGATGTCCCGTGCCAGACCACCGGCGGTCCAGCAGTCGCCGTAACCAGGGTTCGCGAGGACGCTCTATTCTAAGCGGGGGGGCTATGTAGTGCACTGACCCACCTTTTCCTTTTCCCAGGGGACACCTGTCCCCGGCCAGCACGACTCCTTCTCCGGGACACACGTGTACCGCGCGCCACGTGTAACCAGGCGTCAAGGCTCCTGTGTCCAGGTGTCACCCCCCCACGTGTAGTGGTTGTCATACCTCCCCAAGGGGAGTTCCTCCGGTCGTCGCCGCCGTCGTTTTAATTTAGTCTCTTTTAGTTTAATTAATTATAGCTCCGACGTCGGCTAGTATATAGCCGACGTCCGACCCTAAGTAAATCCCTACGAAGCTTTGGGTCTACAACTCGGGTTTCTGGAACGGAGTCGTAGCCTCGCGTCGGTCCCCGTCCCACGACGGTACCCTGCGAGCCATCTACGTCCCGATTCCCTCCTGCCTCTACCGCGCACGTCGTCCCGCCACGCCCGGCTCTCCGCGCGACAGCTGTCCCTACCGCTCCGCCCCTCCTGGGCTCTGTTTCCCACTTTTTCCCTTACTTTCCCTACTGCGCTTCGCGCCCGGCCCCGTACCGGTCCCTTACGGGTGGTCTCCCGATAACCCCCTACACGCGCCCCCGAACGTAATGGTAGGTTCGGAGGGGCAAGGGAAAGAAGGAAGGCAGGTTGATGTGTGTGAGTGAAGGAGTTGGTGCCGAGGTTTACTTTGAAGCCGTTTTCCTGCGATACTTATACACTTCGAGTGCTACACTATCGCTCTACTCCGACTCCCAGTAAACCATACTCTACTATGCGCGACCAAGCGCGGTCCTCTTGTGGCCCGACCATACTGTTCGATTTCCACCTTACGAATCGATTCGTAACTATTAGCTCACAACTATTTCTACACATTCCAAATGACTGTAAACCATGGCCCTATGCATGCAACTGTTTCACACCTTACTAATCTGCATCCAGTCATGCCAGACTTCATTGTTGTGCAACGAACAACTTGGCACTTGTCTATTTCCAACAACGCAAACGTCTTTCATATCACAATCGCCATACGTATCCTTGTTTCTCACCTTACTAATTTCGCCAGGCATGGTCAGATAATTATGGCAAGTTATAACAATGTGCATCCAGACTTTCTACACAACTCACATGAGAATACATGTAAATCACACGAGTACTGTCATGAACTTGCATCCAACGGCGCACCATGACGAGAGCACAGTGCAACGGCGCGTGCTCACGCAAGACTCGCATACAGCGTGACGCGTACACAGAATAATCGCACAACTGTATTCCTCTCGCGACAAGTACTTGTTGTACTTTTGATTCACATGTACTGTACTCGGACACGCGCAGGATCGCAAACAGTCTGACACTGTAAAACTGTAAACCCTCATGTGCATACACCTGGATGCGTGTACATGTGTACGTACACGAATTCACCTGGCGACGTGTACATGTGTACACGGCATACATGTGTCCCGCCCGGGGCCCCATGCAATTACCCATTACAACCATGACAAACCACTTGAAACCCCCAAAACAACGTAATTATGGCATATACAGGCCATTTAAAGTACATCACAAGGCCAACGACGCACACGTGGACAACGCTCGACCAATAGATTTGCAGCATTAGACCTGAGGGCCAATAGAATTGCAGTATTTCCTGTGTAGTCTATAGTGCTACGGGCCAAGGTTCCACTTGGCAAAACTATGCAAATTTGCATGACCCTCCGAGAGGCCACTTTCGTCCGCGGAACCCCAAAATCTGGGATTTTACACGTGTCATGTCGTGATATGGGTAAGAGCGCCCGGACCGTGCAGTCATGTACACGTGTCACTCGATTTTGACCTTTTCAGATAACAGCATGTGGTCGCACATTTTCAATACCTCCCCTCGATCACATGCTTTGGGCAGCTTTGCACTCGGAAAGCCCAACCATGCCCACGAACTTTTCAAACAGCACGCGACCAAGTGGTTTGGTCAGCATATCGGCTGGCATTTCTGTTGTCGGACAATGGTACAATGTGACCAGTTTTCGCTGCACCGCATCTCGAACAAAATGATACGTAATATCAATGTGCTTGTTGCGACGATTTGTAGATTCGTTCTGAGCAAACGCAATCGTACCAGCGTTGTCACATCCAACGCGAATTGTTGGATCCGAATTCGCACCAAGTACATCAGCATGGAAGCGTCGAAGCCACGCGGCCTCTTTGCATGCTTCACTGAGTGCGATGTATTCTGCCTCACAAGTAGACTTTGCAACTACTGTTTGCTTCCGGGAAGCCCAACTGATAGGCCCATCACAAAGCTTGAACACGTACCCACTCGTTGATTTTCGTGATTCAAGGCATCCACCCCAATCTGCGTCGCTATACCCATGAAGTTCCGTACCAAGATCATCTTTACCAAACACTATTCCAAGATGCTGGGACCCACGCAAGTATCTCAAAACACGTTTCACACCTGACCAGTGCGACTCGTGAGGGTCGGCACAGTGTTGAGATAACTTTCCAATGGCATACGCAATATCGGGGCGGGTCCCGACCATTAGGAACATTAGACATCCAATGGCCTGACGATATGGTTCAAAGCATGGGTTGTCATCAGTGCCAGTTTCGGCCACTTGCATTGTGACATGTCGAGACTGTTCCATCGGAGTAACGCAAGGATTGCATGCCGACATTTTGAACCGTTTCAGTACTGCTTGGGCATACTTCGACTGCGTGACGGTCAGGACGTGTTTAGAACGTATACGGTCGATCTCTAGACCAATACAAGTCTTCGCTTCGCCAAGGTCTTTCATATCGAATCGTTTGTTGAGTTCATTTTTCATCCGTAATATGGCCTCCAAGTCACTTCCAGCTAGCAGCAGATCGTCCACGTACAACGCGATAATCATGATGACATTGCCTTGACGTCGAATTTAAAGACATGGGTCGCTGCGTGTAGTGTTGAAACCAAGTTCAGTGATCAGAAACTCATCGATCTTACTATGCCATTGGCGATGGGCTTGCTTAAGACCATAGATTGCTTTCAAAAGTTTACACACCGAATCAGGTTTGACTTTGTCGATGCATCCTTCAGGTTGCTCCATGTAGATTTCTTCGTGAAGGTCACCGTTGAGGAAGGCAGTCACCACGTCCATCTGATGCAGCTCAAGGTCAAAGTGCGCAACCAGTGCCAGCAGCAGACGGATAGTTGTGAACTTGATGACAGGGGCGAAAGTTTCAGTGTAATCGATGCCTTCTACTTGTTGAAAGCCTCGTGCCACAAGACGTCCCTTTGCAGTTTCGACTAATTTTCCGGACTCGTCAGGAAGTTGCTTCACTCCGAAAACCCACCTGGACGTCAGGATGTTTGATGCTTGAGATCTTGGAACAAGTGTCCATGTTTTGTTTTTGTGTTGTGAAGCAAGTTCTTTGTCGATGCTCTTCTGCCAGAAGCGAGCTTTTGGAGAATCCATAGCTTGCTTGTACGAGTTTGGGATTTCCGTTATCACCTTTCCAGCACACTGGC
>NW_005178528.1:368666-396687 GCF_000350225.1 Chondrus crispus | reverse complement strand
TTATCACATGGGCGTGGCTAAGGAGTCCAGCAGTCACCAAAGCTGCTGCCCACCACGCCCCAGGCGTTTTGCGAATGCGAGTGGACCGACGGAGATTAGTTGGCGGATCAATCGTTTCTTCCTCAACTACGTGTTGCTCAACTGTTTCGGTAGTTTCGTCCTCCCCTGCAGTTGCGGAGGAGTTGGAGGATTCATCAGAGTCTTGTTGTTCATCCGGCGATGATACTTCTGATGCCACTGCATCATTTTCTGCAACTTCCTCATCGATGTTCAAGTTGATTGTGTCATCATCAGTTGTAGCCTCCTCGTTTGTATCCATCGGTTCACCAGATTTGCCTCCCGTGGACTCGTCAAAAGTAACATCTCTGGATACGATCACTTTGTGCAAATCACCATCCCACAACTTGTAAGCTTTCGTATTTTCAGCATACCCTAGAAACATTGCCTCCTTTGCACGGGCGTCAAGTTTCTGGATGTTGTGTTTTGGTAATGTATACCAACACTTTGAACCGAAAACACGCAAATGACCAACATTTGGCACAGATTTCATCCATAAGTGGTAGGGGGTCATCTTGGGGGGAATGGCACGTGACGTGACTCGATTTCGAACGTACACTGCATTGGCAAGTGCTTCTGCCCAGAACCCCTTTGTAACTTTCTTGTGCGCTAGCATGGAGCGCACCAAGTTTACCAAAGTTCTGTTCAGTCGCTCGGCGACGCCATTTTGCTCCGGTGTGTACGCGGTCGTCATTTGATGCTGAGTACCATTTGCAATCAGAAAAGACTTAAACTCCGTGGACAGATACTCACCACCTCGATCGGTGCGAAGCACTTTGATTTTGCGACCAGTGTGAGTCTGAGCAAGTTGTGCAAACATTTTGTATCGTTCAAATGCTTCTGATTTATGGTGCATAGGGTACACTTCTGACCAGTTTGAGTGATCATCTATGAAGGTAATGAAGTACTTGGCACCACCAATGGACTGCACCTCTAAGGGGCCACAAACCTCAGAGTGAACTAAGTCTAGACAGAAGTATGCCCGCCTCGAGGACCGCTCTTTTGGGATCACAGATCGAGTGGCTTTGCCGTAGACGCACGCAGAACATTTTTCAGAGATGCAATCATTGTCAGTATTGTTGATTTTGTTAGCCTCATTACCAAGTAGTTTGACTCCACTTACCACATTGTCACGAATCATCGAAGCAATACCTTGAGAATGCACATGTGCAAAGCGCTCATGCCACGTTTGCAGGGTGGCAGCATGTGCAGATCCGATGTCACTGACGATGTCGAGAACGTAAAGTTCCCCAACCAATGTCGCAGTCGCCACTACAGTTGAGCCTCGTCTGATCATGCATTTTCCATTTTCGAACCCAACTTTTAGTCCAAGTTCAGTCATTCGACTGACAGAGAGCAGAGAGAACGCAAAGTCCGGAAGGTGCAATACATCCGTCAACTTGCACGGTTCGATGCGGCCATTCACATTTAACTTCAAGTGAACGTCACCACGGCCGGCAACCTTTGCACTAGCCTTGGTTCCCATCTGAACAGAGGCGGATTCAAGTGGCTCATACGTTGCAAACAAAGATCGGTCATATGTAATATGAGCTGTACAAGCTGAATCTACGAGCCACGAAGGCAACATCTCCATATCGTTCGTGTGCGAAGCTTTCGACATCAGACATGTGAAGTCGACGCTGTTTACAACCATGTCGGGATCAGGTTTGTGTGTGACAAATGCAGATTGTTTCCGCTGAGACATACGCGGTTTATATCCGCTAGGAGGAGCCGGGCGACGCCCATTCAAATCCTTTCCCCAGCAGCGGGTTGCCGTATGGCCTGTATGACCGCAGTTCGTGCATTTGTAATCGTTTATGTCCCGATTGTTCGGGGCACGATTAACCAGAGCCGATGTCTGTGAGGAGCTAGACTTCATGTTTGCTCGTTGCTCTTCCTGCAGCACACGACTTTTCACAAAGTCCAAACTGAATATCTTTTCCTCATTACCGAGAGCATCAAGTGCAACGATGAGAGCCTCGAAACGGGCAGGCAGACCGTTGAGCACTGCCATGGCCATCTCCTTGTCATCGATGTTTACGCTCATTGACTTGAGGATGGCTGCCAGCTGTTTGACACGATTGATGTATGCAAGCACCTTTTCACCGGAAAGCATCTTCACAGTGTAGAACTCACGACGTGCAGCTAGTTTGTTCAGCAAAGTGTGCCTCTCAAACACGTTAACAATAGCTTCCCACATCTCATGAGCAGTATCAACATCACGTACATGCTCAAGATGCTCATCTGATAGGGAGAGACCAATCAGTGCTTTAGCTTTACTGTCACCTCTGATCCACTTCTTACGCTCTTCCACGCGTTCCTCACTTGGAAATCTTCCGTCAACGATGTATTGGTCAACATCACGTAGAGCAAGCAGAAGTTGTATTTTCTGCTTCCACACGTAGAAGTTGGAGTCCGTCAGTTTGTCGATTCTGATGGATCCTCCTCCTCCTTGATCTTCCATTTTAGTGCAAATAAACTTCAAGTATTCGAAAATCCGTTCGGGGATCCCAAGCCGTTAACCGATAGTCAACACAATGGCAAGCCCACCCGTCTAAGAAATTCGATATGATTACTATGAAGTTGCACTAGGAGAAATTTGCGAACAGATATGTGAATTTATTTGGATGAAATCCCTAACTATTCTGTTCACAAACTACCTTTAAGTGTGCGGCACCGTTTTCGTGGCACTTTAGGTGCCCGTGAGACTCAAAGACGCGATTGCAAGGGATACAACGCGGAGTCTCCTTAGCGTTGGCAACCTGAATGCGATGAGACCTAGACTGAATGTGGTCGTAAAAGGCCTTCGCACTATTGCCACTAACGCCGCACACTTTACAATACCGCTTATACCGCGGGCACACCTTACGATTCCTCTTGCGCTCACGCTTAAACTCTTTATCCCCGAGAACAGCCGCTTTCCGAGCAGAAAGTCGATGCGTAGTTCTTTTTATTGGTGCGGGAACAGAGCGCGGAATACGAGGAATCCTATATGGTGCGCAACTCGAGGACGGACCCGGAAGCGCGAGCCGAGGTGAAGGTTGATCCTCAGGCTCAAGCACCTCAACGGATACGACCTCCGATGTCCGAATCGTTCGACCGGTGACCAGCTTCCCAGGCGCAGAGCGCACCGGTACTAATTCCAGATCTAACACAACCCCGTAAGAACAGGTATTCACAATAAGGAATATGAAGATAATCGTCAGTAACAGATTTTGGAATTATTGCTCTTAAGAACCACCAAAACGTGCAAAGACAATCACTTAGATGTGTAGGAAATGGAAAGAAACTCAAAACTTACTTTGCATGAGAGAACGAAGAAAAACCAAATGCGAGATTGACGACGACGGCGGTAGCGGGAGCGGAAACGAAGACGAAGACCAAAGACAGAGACAGCAGCAAGAACCACAGCAAGAACGAAAGCCAAACCAAGAACGAAGACAACGAAGACAGCGGGGGCGATGACCAAAACTAATTCACACAAGAGAGCAAGAACGACAGCAGCAGCGAAAACCAAAACCAAGAACGACGGCAAGAACGAGAGCGACAACGACAGCGAGAAGACCAGCGGAAAGAACGACGAGAAACGGCAGCGAAAACGACAGCGACAACGACGGCAGAAACAACGGAACGAGAACGACAGACTCATGCAGTGAAACGACAGCGAGGGACTGGGCCCATAACCTAATGGTAGGTTCGGAGGGGCAAGGGAAAGAAGGAAGGCAGGTTGATGTGTGTGAGTGAAGGAGTTGGTGCCGAGGTTTACTTTGAAGCCGTTTTCCTGCGATACTTATACACTTCGAGTGCTACACTATCGCTCTACTCCGACTCCCAGTAAACCATACTCTACTATGCGCGACCAAGCGCGGTCCTCTTGTGGCCCGACCATACTGTTCGATTTCCACCTTACGAATCGATTCGTAACTATTAGCTCACAACTATTTCTACACATTCCAAATGACTGTAAACCATGGCCCTATGCATGCAACTGTTTCACACCTTACTAATCTGCATCCAGTCATGCCAGACTTCATTGTTGTGCAACGAACAACTTGGCACTTGTCTATTTCCAACAACGCAAACGTCTTTCATATCACAATCGCCATACGTATCCTTGTTTCTCACCTTACTAATTTCGCCAGGCATGGTCAGATAATTATGGCAAGTTATAACAATGTGCATCCAGACTTTCTACACAACTCACATGAGAATACATGTAAATCACACGAGTACTGTCATGAACTTGCATCCAACGGCGCACCATGACGAGAGCACAGTGCAACGGCGCGTGCTCACGCAAGACTCGCATACAGCGTGACGCGTACACAGAATAATCGCACAACTGTATTCCTCTCGCGACAAGTACTTGTTGTACTTTTGATTCACATGTACTGTACTCGGACACGCGCAGGATCGCAAACAGTCTGACACTGTAAAACTGTAAACCCTCATGTGCATACACCTGGATGCGTGTACATGTGTACGTACACGAATTCACCTGGCGACGTGTACATGTGTACACGGCATACATGTGTCCCGCCCGGGGCCCCATGCAATTACCCATTACAACCATGACAAACCACTTGAAACCCCCAAAACAACGTAATTATGGCATATACAGGCCATTTAAAGTACATCACAAGGCCAACGACGCACACGTGGACAACGCTCGACCAATAGATTTGCAGCATTAGACCTGAGGGCCAATAGAATTGCAGTATTTCCTGTGTAGTCTATAGTGCTACGGGCCAAGGTTCCACTTGGCAAAACTATGCAAATTTGCATGACCCTCCGAGAGGCCACTTTCGTCCGCGGAACCCCAAAATCTGGGATTTTACACGTGTCATGTCGTGATATGGGTAAGAGCGCCCGGACCGTGCAGTCATGTACACGTGTCACTCGATTTTGACCTTTTCAGATAACAGCATGTGGTCGCACATTTTCAATAGAACGCGCGCGCTCTGCCAGAGGGGGATCCCACCCCTTCCCCCTCAGTGCACGACATGTGCCACAACCCGGCCATCGTGGGGCACCCGGGCCAGAACCGTATGTACTACGCACTTCGACGCAAGTACTACTGGCCCCACCTGGCTGCAGACGTCGCAGCCACGGTGCGGGGGTGTCGAATCTGCGCCATGAACCGGGTGAAGCTGAGGAAACATCTCAACCGATTGAGATTGTTTCCAGCTACGAGGCCCCTCGAGAGCCTCGCGATCGACATCTTGGGGCCGCTCCCCAAGACGAAGACAGGAAAAAGGTTCCTGGTCGTGATTACGGACCGCTTCAGTAAGCTAACGCAAGTCGTTGCGCTCCGCACGATAACAGCGCACACGGTCGCAGTTGCGTTCTGCGACTCGTGGTTGTTCAAGTATGGCGTCCCTCGCACGTTGCTTTCGGACAACGGCCCTCAGTTTAATGCCAAGTTCTTCCACAGCACGTGCCGCGTTCTGGGGATAACGAATTTGTACACTTCGGCGTACCATCCCCAGACGAACGGGCAAGTCGAGCGATATAGCCGAACAATCGCCTCGATGCTGCGGAACTACGTAGGTGAACACCAGGACGACTGGGATGTGTACGTGGGGCCGCTTACGTATTCGTACAACTCCCACGTACATCGCACCACACGCACCACGCCGTTTGAGCTCGTGCTCAGCAGGCCACCGCCGGAGTTCTCTCTCCGACGGGCGGACGGCGACGCGCCCCCTTCCGATAGGGGGAACCAACGTGCCGAGTTCCTGAAGACCTTGGACTCGACTATCCAAAAGGCCTACGGGAGCCTGCGTCGGACGCAGGCCCGCCACAAGCGCGACTTCGATAAGCGCATACGACGTATTAATTCCCGGCTCCGTCCCGGAGAATACGTATATCTCAACCCCACCGATGGGGCTAAGACACCGAACAAGCTCGCTTCGCCCACTGTCGAACCCTACCGTGTGCTCGCCAATGACCGCCGAACCATCACGATCGATCGTGGTGGGGTCACCGAGCGAGTCTCCGCCGACCGCTGCGTGTACGCGCCGTCTCCGATAGACGCGGCACGAGCAAGTACGACGACCCCGCGGGACCTCTCCGATAAGGTCACCGCGGGAACGCAGTATGCCGTCGAACGGCTACTGAGACATCGAGTCATGGAAGACGGAACTACGGAATTCCTCATCAAGTGGGCGGATTACGACGCGCCCACTTGGACTGCGCGGACTCACGTCCCGGAAGAGTTGGTGTCTCGTGACGCCCAACGCCTCCGGAGACGTACTGGCAGGGACCTCACCCAAACCGTGAACGCGGACGTTCACGCTTAAGGGGGGGCCCTCAACGGCTCCTTCGCGGATTAACCCCAGCCTGCACGAACAGACTAAAAGGGGAAGCGAAGGAGGTCGGCGGACCCTATCGGAGGATCACAGCCGGGGACGCGTTCAAGTCAAGTCGTCTTGACTTCTCGGACGTCAAGGACGCGAGACATAAGAACAGGACAGTACGAACTGCTTGAAAAAAATGTTGGGCCCTCGTAATGACGGACATTACGAGGACTGCAATACCCCGTTCGGATCGGAAAAGTCGGACGACACCCCCTCCGAACAGGATTGCCGGACGATCCGTTAAGTCCAGCAACCACGGCGAGGAGGGGGGCCCGACGAACGAGGCGATCAGCGGTGGAGTCACGAGAGCCCCTCGGTGTGCACAGTAAGCGACCAGAATGCCCGTTGCTTGTGTCTCGGAATATCCGAGAAGGTTCGGGCTCACTTCGAGCCCTCAGTCCGCATCCGGGTCCGATATCCCGACGGACGACGTGGTCATGACCCTATCGATAGGGGTCGGGCGCGAGGAAACGCGCAAAAGGCGTTTTCAGATGAGCAGGCGAGTGAGGCTGCGTTCGCCTCAACAGTCGCCAGGATAGTTAAGGAAGGGGCGTAAGCGCGAGAGCAACTCGGTCGGAGGGGTACCATTATATGCGCACACACGTGTACTGTCAGCCCCAATTAGAACTTTTTGTCGCTAATCACGGCGCATGCCATGATTTAATTTTGGGAAGATTTCTTCCTCAGACGACAGCGCACCAATCAGGAACTGTGCTCTGATTTTTTGGCAGAAATTGTTTTCGCGGGAAATTATGACAATTTTTGGGATGATTTTGTGATTGCGCGGCGTACGGAAAAAGGTCGCAGTACACGTGTATTACGAGAAAAAGTCCCAATCCACGGCGCTGCACGGGGGCACAATGGGTACCACCAGAAGGAACACACGGCCCCTCCCTCACCGGAGGGTGAGGAGTGTGCGAGCTCGACCGGAACGCAGCATCGGACGGACCCCCTGCACTCTCGACGCTCAAACCCCCAAGCCGACCAAGTGGCTTGCCCACACAGTCTTCTCCGCAAGCGCTCGACCGCCTGCCGGTCGAGCGACAGGCCCGAGCCGTCCCCTGGCGAGCCGCTCCTGTGCCTTCGAGCCCCCGCCGTCGAAGGCGGAGGGGCGCAGGAGAACTCGAACCCACGACAGCCGGCGCTTCTAACATCTTCCTTGCGCTGTGTACGCCTCCTTCGAATTACCCGCTTTAGGGACTCGCTCGTAGCGAAAGGATCACCGCCGTCGATGGGGTACTGTCGGCTCAAAGCCGTTTTGTCCGACAGAAGGAAAATGAGGAGACCGCCAAGAAAGGCGGCGATCGTGGCAGGGAAGGCCTTGGGACGTCGAGAGCCGACCGAAGGGTGCGGCACTCACGTGCGCGCGACACGCCCCCTTGTGAGACTACATGGGTTTGAAACTCGTCCGACACGTCTCCCCCTTCGAACCCCCCTCAATCGCCAGACCGTAATTGTTCGCTCATCGCCCTACTCTCCCCCCCTGAACAAGTCGGGACGTATCGGCGGCCTCACGCCTGGTTGAAGAGCGACCCCGAAAGGCGACCCCGGAGTGACCTCCACAGGACCGTACCGGTTCCACCCGCCGCGGACGGAACCAATACGACGTCGGCTTCCCCGGCTACCTCCCAAAGAAAGAGGGGCGCGATGACGAGGAGAATACTGCGCGCTCTGCCCTCGCCCCGATGGCGAGGGGCGCGTGGACGAGGAGAATACCGCGCGCTGCCCCCCCGCCCCGATGGCGAGGGGCGCGTGGACGAGGAGAATACCGCGCACTCTGCCCTCGCCCCGATGGAGAGGGGCGCGTGGACGAGGAGAATACCGCGGGCTCTGCCCTCGCCCCGATTGCCTGCGGGGGGGGCGACGAAGCTGACACCCGCGTGGGACCTTGCCTCGGTGGAACCGGAGCGCGAGGAGCGCCGGAAAAAGTCCCCGGGGAGCGCCGCGGGCCGAGCTTGCGAGGCCCAGGCGCTGCCACGCGGACTTTTCCGCCGCACCGCAGCGCAGAGTGGAGCCCTTGACCGGATACTTCACGGGAAGCGGAAAACCCACGCGTACGAACCTGCGCCGCCGGCCCGGGGGTGTGCCCGAGGGTGCACAGTCCCTCTTAGAGTCGATGACACGGACCACGCGGAGCGGACTCCGTCGTTCCGTAGGCCATCGACAAACGTGTCACTATGCACGCGTGAAGAGAGCCACGCCGCGCAGCGCACGAAAAGAAGTGAGGGAGTATTCGCGCTCTGGTGACGAATATTATTACATCAGCGCGTCCAGTACCCTCCCCATAACCGCCTCCGCCGACGGTTAAGAAATGGGCGAAACTAGTGAGGGGTGGGGAAAGCACACGGGAACACACGCTGCACAACCGTATCTCTGTACTACGAGGCCCTGCCGTCCGGCGTGCCTCAAGCAGACACGGGCTCCGCAACCTTCGCGTCATGCTAGCCCGGCCGTCCCTCTCGCGGTTATCCGGCTGCAACTATGTCGCGCCCGCCCTCACCCTATGGGTAGAGGGAAGGCACCCAATTCGTGGAAGTAGCAAACCCCATCGCCGTCCTTCCCCGCGCAATGGCACCCCACGCTGGACAGCTTGCACGAGCATCCCGACCGCGCGCAGAGCCTGAAGTCGGATGAACTACGGACGGAGGAAAGGCGAGGAAAGAAAGCATGGGAGGGTAATTTTCACAGAGAGGATCAGAGGGGAAGGAGACGGAAGGATTACGAGAAGTCTTTACGGACTAGAGACAGGACGGAGGCGCGGACGGAAGCACCAAGACAGTCCCTCTCAATGTGGCTCGATGGTAACGAGAGGAGCTGGGGTGGACGTTGGCAAAGTGGATTCGTTACGGTGTCAAGGAAAACGGGGGAAGCACGTCGGGAAGGAAAACCACAAGGGTAAGGGACGAGAGATCAGCACGCGCGCAAAGGAGCGCGAGGCGAGACACGAAGGATACCGACCAGACAGCGAAGTCGCCAGCACGAACGGGAGGGACCGTATCGACTACGCCGTCGGACATGGCTCTCACCCTACAAGCACCCGTGGACGCGGACGTCCCCGCTAAAGGGGGCGTCGTGTAGTATAACCCCCCCTGGGGCTTTTTTTAGATTAGATCAACTCAGAATCGGATCGGTTACTGTAGGGCTCGATGCTCTACAGTACCACCACGTGTACCCCCAAGTACAGGCGGGCGCGCGTGTACACGTGTACGCGCGGAACGAAGAGCGCGCGCACACGTGTACTGTCAGCCCCGATGGCTGACAGTATTACAGTGTCGACCGACCGCTACAGTACGTCGCTACAGTACATCGGTACTGTACTATTGTGATAGGTTCTTATGTACATTAAATATGGAGCGGACCGGCGGCGGGGGAGGAGGACAAGCACGGACTTGTCACCCACCGACCTTCAAGGTCCGACTTCCCGCTTATTCTAAGATAACGCTCGCTAATTACCTTAGAAGCGGCACGGAGCGCGGGTTGAGGACGTGCGCGGTACGCCCACGAGCCGGCTCCGCCTCCGCCCGTCGGTACTGGATCGTTACCCAGTACCGCGCCGGGGCGTCGAGGCGTCGAACCGCTCGCGCGTACCGGCGTCCTCCCCGTTCCCGCTCTACCACGCTACCCGGGCCCGCTGCCCGGTGCCGTTAGCTGGTGTCCCGCTTCACCCCCGTCTTCCCGATCGACAAGGGTCTCGGTCGAACTGTGCATACACCCCTATCGCTGGGGCTGTTTATGCTACAAGCATGTGGTCGCACATTTTCAATAATCTCGACTGATGCACATTGCATCTGTTCATACGTAACGAACAAAGAGCGATCAAACGTTATGTGAGCGCTGCAACCGGAATCGACAAGCCATGACCTTGCGTTTGCAGCCCTCTTTTCTGGAGTGGAAGTCGAAAGCAAGCAAGTAAAGTCACTCTCAGCAAAGGCAGCAGTAGAATTGTCATCTCGAGAAACGAATGCATTTGGCTTTAAGCCAGTGTTGCATGACCGAAACCCATCTGGCGGTGCAGGTGCCGACCTGCACCCATTCACGTCCTTGCCCCAGCAACGCGCTGCAGTATGCTCATGTCTATTGCAATTCGTACATTTCATATCCCGTCGAATAGGCATACGATTGACAAGTGCAGGTGCATGTGGTGATGAAGCAGAAGCGGTTTTCATGCTTTCTCGTTGTTCTTCTTGCAGCAGACGACTCTTCACAAACTCGAGTCCAAACACTTTATCTTCATTGCCAAGTGCGTCAAGAGCAACAATCAGGTTATCGAATTGTGGAGGCAAGCCATTCAACACAGCCATTGCAATTTCTTTATCGTCAATCTCAACACTCATTGACTGCAATCTGGCAGCAAGTTGCTTCACACGATTGATGAACACGAGCACTTTCTCAGATGGGAGCATGGATACAGTGTAAAAGTCGCGACGAGCGGAAAGTTTGTTGAGCAAAGTATGACGCTCAAACACATTCAGAATTGCTTCCCATGTCTCTTTCGCACTGCTACACCCTCGCACATGTTGCAAGTAGTCATCAGAAAGCGTGAGTCCGATGACTGCCTTTGCTTTTGCGTCACCACGGATCCACTTTCTCCGGTCATCTGAGGTGGCATTCTCCGGGATATCATAAAAAACGTATTGATCGACATCTCGGAGAGCAAGCAGTAGCTGGATTTTCTGCTTCCAGATGTAAAAGTTAGATGCGGTCAGCTTCTCGATTCTGACCGATCCAGACCTTTGGTCATCCATTTCGCCGAATGGATGTACCCTTCGAGTATACAAGGTCTTCTGTTCCGGGATCCCAAGCCGTTAACCGATAGTCAACACAATGGCGAGCCCACCCGTATAGGAAGTTTGTAGCGATTACTCGGAAACGTTCTTGGTGTTTGTTCCCAGCGGAGTGGAACAAGCGTATTCTTCTTAAAAATGCCTTAGGGAGCTACCCCTGTATGTCGGCCAGTGCCGGTCTTTCGACTGTGAACTAAATCCAACGTGCCACGAGTAAGCACAGAAACTTTGCCTGTAGACGGACCAGGACTTTTGGTCACTACCGCGAACGGTCCCTGCAACCAAAATCGGCTTGTCCAAACTTGATACGGTACTGCCTCAGAGAGGGCTCCCACAACACAAGAATGAAACTGCCTTCGTCGTACTCGTGTGATTTGTCCACAATCAAGCCTAGGGTCACCCTCATGTTGTAATTCTACGACCACATGCTGACATGCATGACAGACGACGACAGGTTTGACACGTGTAAAATCGAAAACACTCCCCATGACGAGATGAGCACGTTTGATTTCAACGTGTACACGTGTGATTTCTGTACACGTTTGCAGTCTACAGTACTTCAGGAGCGAGTTTGGTTTTCAACGTGTACGCTTGTGAAATATGTACACGGTTGCCGTGTACAGTACAATCTGAGCATGTTTCATTTTCTCCGCCCGACACGTGTATGACTTGGACACATGTCCTCATTACACTGTCAAACGGGTACAGTACACCTGCAGTCTTACAGACAAAGTGTAGAACCTTGGTGGCGGGTGCCTGGCACGTGCCAATGGTTTACAGCGTGCATGGAGTGCAGCACGGGTAGAGCAGGACACAAAGATACCGTTGCGCGAGTTTTGAATTCGTAAGGCAACGTGTGAGCTGTAAACGTGCCTTACGAATTTGTGCCATGCTGGATTTGGAATAGTAAGGGAATTTGTGCTTTGCAGTGCTTTGTTGTACTGCCTTACTAATTTCTCCGTCATGACAGTGCTAATTCGTAAGGCGGTTTTATGTTCTGTTTGTTGGGCCATCGCCAGTTTGGCTGAGTAGCAAGACCGGCACATGTGTTAGAGCCAATACATTTTTAGTATGTGTGTCGTAGTGTTTGGTAGTAGAGTTCTAGAAGATTGCAGAAGTGTATAAGTAGCGCCAGAAGTTGGCGACTCGAAGTAAATCGGTACCCAATCCTTCAACTTCACCTCATCAACCGTCCTTCGATTTTCCTTTGCCCCGCTGACCTTCCAATACCTAATGGTCGGGACCCGCCCCGATATTGCGTTTGCCATTGGAAAGTTATCTCAACACTGTGCCAACCCTCACGAGTCGCATTGGACAGTGTGGTATAACTCCTCTCCGCCCTGGGTTGGGTGAGAGGCGGAGGCTTTAGCGAGGGAGCACGCGGCGTGGACGCGACGCGCTAATTGAACCGATCGGACGAGCTCGCGAAAAGGGAGTGGCTCACTGGCCGGTTACGCGCAGTCGCCCCGTGGTGCGTGAACGGGAGCGACCGGTAACGGGTTAGAAGCCATCGCGCGCGATAGACAACCGAAACGGACGTATATAGGCGCGAAAGGGACGGGGGCGAGCTTCCCCAGTTTACTGGTGTGGACGGGTGTCAGGTCTTAACCCCTCAGAGGGACGCCTCGGACACCTGTCCCAGTATACAGTACCTGCCGCCTAGTGCGTACCAGATACTGTACGCCATTAAAAAACTAGCGCCTCAATTCCTAATTACCGCGCGGACGCTGCGGCTACACGTGTGTACTACTGTACACACGCGCTGCTTACAGACTACCGCACGGATGCCACGTGTGCTAGCGTACACGCGTCATACTGGTAGACTACCGCTTGGCCGACACGTGCACTACTGTACACGTACGCCAGATTACGACCGCTCGGCACGCGCGCGCTCCCTACACGTGGGCACACCCGCCCACGTGTCCACCGTGCACGGCCGCACTGTTAATAATCTCCCCGCGCGCGCGTCCGTCGTTATAGTACAGACCCCCTTCCTTAGCTTTCGCTACGTCCCCGTAGCGACCACCCATCCGACCACGCCATTCCGTTCCGGTTTCTCTGTTTTCCTCCGCGCGCGATGCGAAGACCGAAGCGCGTGCGTGCGGGCGGGCTTTTCTCTCGCCTCGACTCCGAGCTGGCGGTCGATTCGCCAGCTGTCCCGTCCGAATCGGTAAGCGCGTCGTCCAATTTCCCTCCTGCGAGACGCTCCGAAACCCTGACTCCCTTCTAACACTCCCCCGAAATTCCCAACTCCTCCACCCGCGACGACTTTTCCGTACAGTACCTCCTCCGGAGACCGAGAACGGACGGTCACGATGAAGTCAGCGCCGCGCGCCCATACGGTCCGCCGTCGAGCCCTGGTCGGGCTCCGGCGTCGAGCCGATCGGCCCATGCGGTACACCCGTGGCGAAGCCAACGCGGCGAGGCTCCGCGGGCCACCGAGTTGGCCGAGCCCGCGTTCGCGCGGATTAATTCGTCCGATGCGGTGCGCGTGCCCACGGCGTACAGTGGGCGACCCAAAGTCCTCGCCGCCGCCCCCGCCGGGCTGGACGGGGGCCGACACTGTCGCCCGGGCGGTTCTTCACCGCCCCAGCGCACCAGCGCGCTTCGACAACAGCGCGCGCAAGTTCCGTACGGTCGGTTTGGGATGAGAATCCCCGTCTTCGCACTCCTGCCCCGAAGGGCTGGCCAATTTTCATAAATCCGCCCTTGTTTTCCGTCCTTTGCGGCCGAAGTCGGCCACAGAAGGGCACGGATACGTGCGCCAGAACTTCCCTCGTGCGCTCGCAGCGATTCACGCGCATCAACCGATCGGGATGTTCCTTTTCTGCGACCAGTCTCCCAAAGCGTCATTTGGAAACTGAAAGAAACCAAAAGAAACCGAAAGAAACGGGAAGAAACCGATTTGGTTTCCAAATATGTCCGAATGCGGTTTTCCCGAGGCGACACTACCGGACGCGGAATGCTCCCAGGAGTGCGATGCCGTTGTCAGAAACGGGCTACGATTTTTTCCCGCAGCGTGGGAGGGAAAAACGTAGCCCAAATCGCGACTAAATTAAAAAGTCGGCGAACGCGATACATCTCAATACAAAGTACCGGTTCCCGGTACAGTTCTCCATTTCCATAGGCGCGTGCGAGCGCGATCATCCAAGCGGTGCGGTCAGGCGTGGCTGATAGCTATCCGCGTGGACGCTTGGGAGAAATTCCGATTGTGGACCACCCTCCCGGAGGGTTGGCCAATTTTGGAAGAATCTGCGTCCATTTGCGCGGGATCCATCCGGTACGGACTGCCTCGCGGTGAGCAGTCACACGCGGCTGGCTGCCGGGGCTGCATAGCACGTGCGCGGCTTGTTTTCCCCAGAGGCTTTTGCGCGAGCGAGCGTCCGAGCGGTGCGACCGAGAGCGGCCGAAACTTGCGCTACGCATGCACGCTTGATCCTTGTTGGCGCGAGCGCCAATACCGGTCGATAAACTGCTGCGGAAGCCCATCGGCGGGCTCGTAGGTGTCGTCCGAAGCGGTATATCCATACCACCGGACCTTGTAGTGGATCCCGCCGCGCGTAGTACGGTGTCCGACAATGCGGTCAACGACGTACTCCGCTCTTGGCGTTGCGGCTTGTGCGTCCGATTCGGTCGATGTGGCCGGGGTGACGGTATCCCCCGGCCCGCGCGGCATCTTCGTAACGCGGTCGATGCTCACGCGATTTACCACGCTGTCCTGCTCGATGAGGACCGTGGTGTCCGTAGCGGAGTGCACGCGAAACGAAACCTCTGTCTTCGGTAGTAGTTTGACAGAGAGCTCGTCCGTTCCGGCCGTACCTTGCGCACGCGTGCGTCGCTCAACGCTTGTCAACGGGCGGGGCGGGCGATCAACGTAGACAAAATCGCCCGCCACAACGACCGGACGGAAGCGGACCTTCTTGTCAAAATCGTCCTTGTACCGCTTTTGCGATGCGGTTAGTTTCGTCCGAGCACGGTCGAGCGCGTCGCGAAGCTTGCGCAGCGTAGCGCGCTTGTACTTCACCGGGGTCCGTGGGTCCTCTCGATGGGTCCCGGCGTCCTGCAGTACAGTACCGGGGAGAATTAAACCGGACGGTGCTGTCTTCTGCACAGATATGGACGTCTTCTTCCCACGAGCGGGTCTTCTCCGCGTCCGTATCGGTCCGCTCATCCGCGTTAGCGGGATTGCCACTGTGGGCGTCGTCCGTTTCCGGTTCTTCGCGTCGCGCGCCTCCTCCCGTAGCGGATTCTTTGCGACGCGCGTATCCTTCCGTAGCGGTGGAGGATTTTCTTCTGCCATCGTCCGTAACTGGTTGTTCGCGTCGCGCTTGTTCCTCCGTAGCGGTCGAGGCATTATTTTTGTTCCCTCCCCCTTCCTTAGCGTCGGCCTCTCCGGGGGCCGCTACGCCAAGTGTCAGGATGTGTGTGGGGGATGGCAACGCGAGACCGACAACGGTATGCTTGGGGACGTGGACCGCACGGTTTCCGATGTTGCTAACGAGCACCGTAAACGGCTCGCCCCGGAAGAGGTCCATGACCCCCTGGGCCATCAGGCATAAATTCTTATGCGCCGCTTTGGGGTGGTTTTGCAGGAAGCAAAGCCCCCCAACCGGTGTTGCGACGCGTACCATCGCTTGGGTCATCGGGGGTATCGTGACCCCCTTGACCACGCGAATTTTCCGTGACGGTACGTTCGTTGGGAACTGCGCGCGCTTCCGGTCGGCCGAATTTTCCTCCTGCGGGAGCTGCTGTGACGGTCCCCTCGAGGCCATCTTGCGGTCGTGCCTCGAGGGTGTGACTCCCGTCAGCGCTACGGACGGCGCATGATGGAACAGCACCTTCCTCTGGGGTGGCAGGATCGCCTTCACGTGGCGATCCAGGAACGTGGTTCCGATGATACAGTCCACCGCAAGGTTGGTGACGACCAAGAACGGTACGCGCGCGACGAACTCACCAATCCGGACGTACAGTTTGAGCTCGCCGAGGGCCTTCATCGACGTACTCGAAGCGTCGATGAGCGGCGGGCTCCGCGCGGACTGGATGGCAGCGCGCCACGGTTCTGCCACACAGCGTACGTGGATTAGATTCGGGCCGGCGCCCGAATCTAGAACCGGCGTGATGGCGCGCATCATCGCGCGTCGTTGTCCGACCGTTGCGGTGACCTTATAATTCTGCTTCTTGAAGAAGCAAATTTCCGCTTCGTCCGTTCGGCTCTGCGATTGCGCGCGTACCGAAGCGGTCGACGGGGTGCCTTGTTTATTGAGGCTTGGCACGGGGAGGATCGTCGACGCCTCTACGCGTCCTCCCCGGCTTCCCCCGTCAACCCAAGGTCCTCGGGCCCCTCGTCCGTCAGCGGTAGAGCGAGTTCTTCCGATTGGACGGTCTCGCGCGGCTCGACCACGTTGATGCCCGTGGGAGCCTGCGCACGCGAATTTCGCCACGCGGTCGGCGGTTGGCGCTCGAACGGCGAACCCAGGCGGAGACCTTGACGGATCCGAAGCTTTTGATAATTGGCCTCGCGGGCCTGCAAAAGCTTCGAACGCAGCGCGCTATCCGCCACCACAGGACATTGCTCCTGTCGGTGGGTCAGGTCCAGACAGAACCGACACGGCGGGGGTCCAGGTAATCCTTGGTTGAAGAACCGGACCCGCTGGTTCTGTACTGGCCTTCCGTACGGATGTGCGCGCGCATCACCGTGTTGGGCGGGCGCCGTCGGTGCGCCCGCCGGGGACGAGGCAGGTGACGGATGGTAGCTAGTCGGCGGCGAGCTAAGCGAGCTCGGCGTCGCCGACTGGTCCGTCACCGCCAGTATCTCCTCCGTTTCGGTTCCGCGCGCTGTCGGGAGTTCAGATAGGGACTCGACCGACAGCACAGGCCTTGTCCGCGCGTTGCGCGTGAATCTTCTCACCGAATTGGACGGTGCTTGAAGCGACGCGAGCGAGGTCGCCTGTCTTCGAGCAGAGCGGTGCGTCTCGCCTATCGCTTGCGCGTAGCATGCCACCGCTTGGTAGTCCACGCCCGGATGCGTCGCGAGAAATCCTAGCACCGCGATTGGATCTTGACCACCGAACGTGTGGGTTTTCAGCTGGACGTCCAACTTCTTCCGATAACGGTTAACTCGCCGCGCGGTACTCGCGTCGTAGCGCGCGCTGCGATATTCCAGCCTATACGTGCGGTAGGCGACGGCCTTGGTGAACAGGTCGTTCAGCGGTCTGATCACCGGCAACCGTTTCGGATCCCGCCTCGGAGCAGACCGGCGGTCTCTGCCCCTGCAGTGGCGGTCTCCTTCTCCGCCGGGGCTACTGTAGCCCTCCGGATCGGAGTCTTCTCGCCGGAACCGACGTCGGTCGCGCGCATTGCGGCCTCTGCGGTCGCTTCTGCGCGATTCGTCCGACTCGGTGTCCTCGTCATCGGAGGGGTATCCACCTCCTCCGGCATCGCGGTATCGCGCGTAGCGTCCGTCGCGGTTCTTGCGCGTCGCCCTGTGGCGACGTCTTGTGTCTTCTTCCTCGGAGGGGTTTTCTGTACCCTCCGAGGTGTAGCCTTGAGCGCCGGGTGCGCTTCTTCTGCTCGACCGATACGGCTGTCGCTTTTCTGTCGCGAAGCGCCCCAGGCGGTTTTCTGTCCCGCGGGGGCCAGCCGTATCGGCGAGTACGGGGGGGCCATTTTCTGTGGGCCCTCCTGTAGAACAGGTCGTTCAGCGGCCTGATCCCCGGCAACCGTTTCGGATCCCGCCTCGGAGCAGACCGGCGGTCTCTGCCCCTGCAGTGGCGGTCTCCTTCTCCGCCGGGGCTACTGTAGCCCTCCGGATCGGAGTCTTCTCGCCGGAACCACCGTCGGTCGCGCGCATTGCGGCCTCTGCGGTCGCTTCTGCGCGATTCGTCCGACTCGGTGTCCTCGTCATCGGAGGGGTATCCACCTCCTCCAGCATCGCGGTATCGCGTATAGCGTCCTTCGCGGTTATCATCGGAGGGGTATCCACCTCCTCCGGCATCGCGGTATCGCGTATAGCGTCCTTCGCGGTTATCATCGGAGGGGTAGCCGACCCCTCCGGCATCGCGGTATCGCGCGTAGCGTCCGTCGCGGTTCTTGCGCGTCGCCCTGTGGCGACGTCTTGTGTCTTCTTCCTCGGAGGGGTTTTCTGTACCCTCCTAGGTGTAGCCTTGAGCGCCGGGTGCGCTTCTTCTGCTTGACCGATACGGCTGTCGCTTTTCTGTCGCGAAGCGCCCCAGGCGGTTTTCTGTCCCGCGGGGGCCAGCCGTATCGGCGAGTACGGGAGGGCCATTTTCTGTGGGCCCTCCTGTCGCACCATAAATTGGTGGGAGGTAAATGGTCTTACCCTCCGGGTGAGGGGCCATTGTACCGATCCCGGGTGCGGCGCCGATCGGTTCAGCGTGCGTTAGCGTAGAATCCGGAGCGGTTGAGTCGCGCTGCTCGCGTGCGTCGACTCCTGCTCCGGCGAAGGTCGTGGCCAGACGATTGGCCACGGCGGAGCTGATCGCTCCCTTTAGAGCCGTGCCGGACGGGGATTCTTCATCCACAGTGGTGAGCGCGGTAACCACCTCGCATTGGACTTGAGCGGGTAGAAGTTCGTCCAAAAGCGGTGGTATCGCGCTGCGTACGTGCGCGTCCACGAGCGCAGGCACCGTTCGGTCGAGGCATACGCGCGCTACCTGGGGGAGTTCCGTAGCGAGGAACTCCTCGACCCAGGCCTGGATGCGCGGCTGAATCGCGTCGACCATCCATTGGACGCGATTCTCAGTGCCTGCCGACACGGCCGGCGTAACATCCGATGCGGACGCTCGCGTGCGGCCCGGTCGCGGTGGCGGTCGCAGCAGGGCTTCCGGGTTCCCCACCAGGGGGCGCGGTGCGCCACTGCCACTGCGGGTGCTCAGACGCCCGGAGGCGGAGTCTCCCCCTTGATCCGGTCGGTTCATCGTCGAATACGCTTCGCGATCGACGCGGTGATTTCTCAACCTTTTCCGTCCGTACGGTTCTGCGCGCGATCGAGCGACCACGCGTGCGGCTCAACCTCGAGAGTTATCCCCTCCACAAGAGTACCAAATGTGGTATAACTCCTCTCCGCCCTGGGTTGGGTGAGAGGCGGAGGCTTTAGCGAGGGAGCACGCGGCGTGGACGCGACGCGCTAATTGAACCGATCGGACGAGCTCGCGAAAAGGGAGTGGCTCACTGGCCGGTTACGCGCAGTCGCCCCGTGGTGCGTTAACGGGAGCGACCGGTAACGGGTTAGAAGCCATCGCGCGCGATAGACAACCGAAACGGACGTATATAGGCGCGAAAGGGACGGGGGCGAGCTTCCCCAGTTTACTGGTGGGGACGGGTGTCAGGTCTTAACCCCTCAGAGGGACGCCTCGGACACCTGTCCCAGTATACAGTACCTGCCGCCTAGTGCGTACCAGATACTGTACGCCATTAAAAAACTAGCGCCTCAATTCCTAATTACCGCGCGGACGCTGCGGCTACACGTGTGTACTACTGTACACACGCGCTGCTTACAGACTACCGCACGGATGCCACGTGTGCTAGCGTACACGCGTCATACTGGTAGACTACCGCTTGGCCGACACGTGCACTACTGTACACGTACGCCAGATTACGACCGCTCGGCACGCGCGCGCTCCCTACACGTGGGCACACCCGCCCACGTGTCCACCGTGCACGGCCGCACTGTTAATAATCTCCCCGCGCGCGCATCCGTCGTTATACTACAGACAGGTGTGAAACGTGTTTTGAGATATTTGCGTGGGTCCCAGCATCTTGGAATAGTGTTTGGTAAAGATGATCTTGGTACGCAACTTCATGGGTATAGCGACGCAGATTGGGGTGGATGCCTTGAATCACGAAAATCAACGAGTGGGTACGTGTTCAAGCTTTGTGATGGGCCTATCAGTTGGGCTTCCCGGAAACAAACAGTAGTTGCAAAGTCTACTTGTGAGGCAGAATACATCGCACTCAGTGAAGCGTGCAAAGAGGCCGCGTGGCTTCGACGCTTCCATGCCGATGTACTTGGTGCGAATTCCGATCCAACAATTCGCATTGGATGTGACAACGCTGGTACAATTGCGTTTGCTCAGAACGAATCTACAAATCGTCGCAACAAGCACATTGATATTACGTATCATTTTGTTCGAGATGCGGTGCAGCGAAAACAGGTCACATTGTACCATTGTCCGACAACAGAAATGCCAGCCGATATGCTGACCAAACCACTTGGTCGCGTGCTGTTTGAAAAATTCGTGGGCATGGTTGGGCTTTCCGAGTGCAAAGCTGCCCAAAGCATGTGAGGTATTGAAAATGTGCGACCACATGCTGTTATCTGGAAAGTGCAAAATCGAGCCACACGTGTACATGACTCGACGGTCCGGACCCTCACCCCATATCACCACATGACACGTGTAAAGTCTCAGATTTGGGGTTCTGAGGACGAAAGTGGACTTTTGGAGGGTTATGCAAATTTGCGTAAATGCCGAAAATTTGCATTTTGCCCGAACCGTTATAGGGCTACACAAGCAATACTGCAAATCTATTGGGTGTCGGTTCGAATGCTGCAATTCTATTGGTCTGTTATTGTCCACTTATATGCAGTCATGCTGGTGATATATCTTGAATGATCGGTATACGTTTTAATTACATCATTTCGGGGGTTTCAAGTTGTTCACCATGGTTGTAATGGGTAATTACGTGTGGCCTTGGCGCTGGACACTTGTGTGCGGTGTACACATGTACACATCGCCAGGTTGCTGCGTGTACGTACACTTGTACACGTCGCCTACATACGGTCCGGCGCGTGTCCGAGCACAGTACATGTGAATTAAAAGTACAAAAAGTATTTCTCGCAAGAGACATGTACTTATGTGAGTATTCAGTGTACGCGTCACGCTGTATGCGACCCTTGCATCAGCATGCGCCGTTGTACTACACTCTCGTCAGCATGCGACGTTGTACTGTGCTCTCGTTATGGTGCGCCGTTGGATGCAAGTTGATGACAGTACTCGTGTGATTCACATCGGATATCACGTGAGATGTGTAGAAAGTCTGGATGCACATTGTTGCTACCCGTCATAGTTTTCTGGCAGTGTGTACCGAAATTAGTAAGGTACGAAACAAGGGCATGTATAGGGACTGAGATATGACAGGACTTTGCGTTGTTGGAAATAGAGAGACGCCAAGTTGTTCATTGTGCAAGAATATATTCTGTCATGTCTGGATGCAAATTAGTAAGGTGTGAAACGATTGCATGCATAGGGCCATGGTTTACAGTTACTCGAAATGTGTAGAAACTGTTGTGCACTGATAGTCAATAGTCAATTCATAAGGTGGAAATAGAACAGTGTGGACGGGCCAGAAGAGGACCGCGCTTGGTCGCGCATATGGTGAGTACGGTTTACCAGGTGCCAAAGTAATGCGATAGTGTAACACTCAAAGTGTATAAGTATCGCCGAAAGACGGCTTCAAGTAAACCTCGGCACCAACTCCTTCAATCACACACATGAACCTGCCCTCCTTCTTTCCCTTACCCGTCCGAACCTACCATTACCACCAAGGTTCTACACTTTGTCTGTAAGACTGCAGGCGTACTGTACGCGTCTGTCAGTGTAATGAGGACATGTGTCCAGGTCATACACGTGTCGAGCGGAGAAAATGAAACATGCTCAGATTGTACTGTACACCGCAACCGTGTACATATTTCACACGTGTACACGTTGAAAATCAAACTTGCTCCTGAAGTACTGTAGAGTGCAACCGTGTACAGAAGTCACACGTGTACACGTTGAAATCAAACTTGCTCAGCTCGTCACCCGGAGTGTTTTCGATTTTACACGTGTCAAACCTGTCGTTGTGTGTCATGCGTGTCTGCATGTGGTTGTAGAATTACAACACTCCCCCTCGATCACATGCTTTTACTAGAAGTAGCTACTGCAAGCTCTAGAAGTTCTTCAAACTTCTGGAACAGAACTCGCCCAAGTGCTTTCGTCAGGATATCTGCAGGCATGGAAGTGGTCGGGCAATGCGACAAAGATATGACGTTTCTCTTAATTGCATCTCGTACATAGTGGTATTTCACATCAACATGTTTGTTACGACGGTTGACCGATTCATTCTGGGCAAAGGAAATCGTCCCTGCATTGTCACACCCCATCATAATCGTGGATAAGCGGACCGAGTTAGATCTGCGGTAGAGGATCTGGTACCAAGCCCGTGCTTGTCCTTTTTCTCCCACCGCCGCCGGTCGCCCTGTCGTGTAATATACAAGTAAATAATCTACCATACATACTACAATATCTATCTAGTGGCTTACACGGTAAGCTCGCGTTCCTTACTCCGGATTGCCCCGCTGTACACGTGCACAACGAGCATCAAGCGCGTACTTACAGCCGCGCGCGAACGCGCTGTAAAACGTGTCATGGGTGTACAGTAGCCGCCCCCAGCAGTAAATAATCACCTTCGCGATTATGCTACACAGCCCCCCCCTTAGGCGTGAACGTCCGCGTTCACTCTTTTGGTAGGGAGCGAGGGGGGTTCTAGTCGAGGACGACGGTCGAGTACCCATGCTTCGGTATCCACACGTCCACTTCAACCCTCGGCCCGGGGTGTATGCGCCGCGTCTAGCACTGCCTGTGTCTATCCGGTGCGCGCTTCTGATCCCTCATTCACCGTCGCGGTCCATCGACATGGCCTCTTCCATCGCCCGTCAAGGCGTGCTGGGCCCCGTACGACCAGCAATATGCGATTTGCGTTGCCGCGGTCCACTCTAATGGGCGAGTGGATCCAAATTTTCCTTCTGCGTCGCCGTCCGGTCCTTCGTGAGGCTCTGAGCGTGTCCTTGCGCATTCCGGGGTTCGACCCGTCATCAAGCGTGGATCCCCTCATCCCCCTTCCGCTTCTCCTCGAACTCTTTCTGATACCCTCGCATTGCCCATCCGCGAGTGAGCAGCAATTGTTGTTCCGTCTCGTACCTCCCCTCCTGGGTTACGGCCTAACGCGTTCGTGGGGGTCAGCGGTGACCTATCCATCCGTGCGTGTGCGGCGACCCCGTGTGTCATTCGTGCGAGCCGGTCTGAGGGCGCATTCATTAGGACGCATTCAGTATGATACGGAGCAGGGGCAAGCGGAGTGCATACGCTTTGCGCGTTGGCTCGGCGGTGCGCCGTGCGTCCTTCGTGAGAGACGAAATCGGGGTGTGGGATGCAGATGCGTGCGCAGCCGACGCGAAAAAGGGAGAAGCAGTCGGGAGAGCCGCCTCGAGGAGGGTAGCTGGAAACTGCTGGCCGGAGGTCGTTCCGCACAGCGGTGCGAACCCCCTTTGTATTGCCATTACAGTTCACGAGAACTTAGATTCCGTCATATTGAATGTCTGTGGCTGAGGCCGTGGCTTTGGCTATGCTGCATAGGTGACGCAGTCGACATGAGAGGCTCATGGGGCATCGACGGGAGCACATCCGGTTCTTGCTTTCGTTTTCCAGCAAGCATTATAGGCTCTGCAGAAGCCTTTGGCCAAGCATTAGCCCCGGCATTACTCCGTCGATCCAGCTTTCCACGTCTCACACGCAGACTCGCGGTTTCGAGTCGCTCTGAATACCCGCCTGGACTAGGCTTTTGGTCTCCGACTAGAACGGCCCTCCTTCTTGTCTTTACCGGCGTTCTCGTTGTCCGTAACACGTGCTGAGATGGGCCCCGTCCGGCGTGTCTGCGGCCGTCCTCTCTCGCGTGACCTGGGATCTGGCAGCTTGCACGCCACGCCATATGCTGAAAATGTGCTGACGAGGTGAAAATTTGCCCTCCATTTTTTTCCATTTTTTTCTTCCGCAGCCACGACGGCGGCGGGCGACTCAACTGATCGAGCGCCAAAAGCTCTGCCCCGCTCTCCGCTAGTCGCGGGCTGTCCTGTCGTGCCGCTGGAGGTTTTTGCTCTTGACGCGCTCTCTTCCCGTCTCACCGCGCTCGGTCCTCCTCTCAGATGCCCAACCACGTCAAAGACAGGGGCTCGGGCCTGCGGCCTTCGGGCTCATCTCCTGACCCGCTATCGACCCTGTCGGCCAGCGACGCCGGTCGGGGTACCACAGTGTCACCAACTGCCTCGGGGAACCCTTTAGGGGAGCACCGTTCCCCGTTCCAGAGGGCCCGCTCACGCGATTCCACGTTTTCGGTCGTTCTAGATGTCTGTGCAATACCTGTTTCGCAGGGGGAGAGCGCGTCCACGCCGCGCGTAGGCGGTTTTCCGTTGGCTCCCGCCCCCACGGGGATGCTTTACCAACCCGAAGAGGGTTCATACGGAGCTTGTGAGAGTTGCCGCTGTCCCGGAGCGCCAGTCAGTGAGCGCGTACGCGCTGGGGCGGAGGACACCACCGCCGCGCCGTCCACCACCCAGTGGTTGGGGATGCCTTGGGAAGGTTCCGTGCCGCTCCCCCTCAGCCGACTGCTCTACCCGTGCCGTCGTCATGCGCGGATTCGAGTCACAGTGGCGGAGTTGCTAGCACGTTCTTGCCTCCGCCCAGATCTCGTGCGCATTCGTAAGATCCATGAGGCGGGCTTCGCGGCGGAGTCGTCAGCGGCTCTCGGCCGCCTTATGGCCGAGGGTGGGGGCACGGCGTACCAGGTGCCGGACGAGATTCCTTGCGATCGCACCTTCGCGTACAGCCCGGCGGAGGCGGAGTACATCGATCGCATGGCCTCCGCCATGTTCTCTGGCCCCCGCGGTGGTCCGCACCAGTTTGTGTTGTCTGGAATCTCGTCGCTTTACGTGTGACCTCGTCCGTACGCGTATTCCAAACCACGCGTGTCTCTGCAAAAGTCCGCGAGTGCGTTGATGCGCCGCCACGGCATTGCGGTGGCGCATCAACGACTGGTCGGCATACAGGAGGATCGATGAAGTCGACGGTCGTTCTCCGTTCTGCCTCGTTCGAACGGGGACTCACCCCCGCTGACTTCCCGGCCTTACCTGACGCGGTCCGTACTTCCTTCCCATCTTTGGGCATCCATCCGCTGCTACCGTTAATCCTGAAGCATTTTGGATACGCATGTCTCGACCGCCGCCATCCCGCTTGGGGCCTCCTCACGTATAACTGCGAACTCGAATGGGCTTGGTCTATGACCAGCGCCATAATGAGCGAGGTCTGCGTCAACCGGCGGTTGTTTATCCAGCCCCCCGCCACGCTTGCATATTTGGGGAGGGTCGCTATGGGACTTCCAAATGTGGCACTCCATCCTCTGGAGTGGCATTCTACGCACTTTCTCTGGACCTTCGGCTCTGCCATTGAGCTTCTGCAACGCGCGCTTCGCGTCGACGAGGAGGCCCGGCGCCTGTGGACTGACTTCACGTTAGGCGAGCGGGCGACGTTCCTGCAATACGATATTCGGAACGATACGTTCGCGTCCTCCTCCGAATCGGGTCCGACAACTCTCCCTCGTACGGGCGCGTTCGGGGGTGTAGGCTCCGAGGCGCGTGAGGCGCGGCGCCAAAGGTACCGCGATTTGGACGCGGTTAGTCCGACCCTCGACGTCATAGGTGGTACGCCTTCCCGAGTTCCCAGGTCGTCGGTGGCTGGCCCTGCGGCGAAGCCGGCTCCTGTCGTGCCCCCAGTTCCGCCCCTGGCGCCGCTGGGGTGTGGGCCTATTCGCGGGTCCGAGGTGCGCGACCTCCCCGTTGCCCGGCGCGAAGTGGCAGACATACCCAAGCTCTCTCGAGCTCTGGGTAATTTACGGGACCGCGCCTGGTCGGCCGGGGAATTATTGGTAACGTTGTCCACCTGGTTCTTAGAGCGGACGGATGACGCGCACCGCCGAGCCAGTGAATGCGAGCGGCTGTCATCGGAGTTACAGCTCGCCACGGAGGAGTTACGACGGTCTTGGGAGGATAAGCTCCAGCATATGGACGCGTATGAGCGCGCGTGCGCTGACCGGGACCGGTACCGCAGGGAGCGTGACGCACTCCGCAACAGCAGAGCGATGTCTTCCCGCGGGGGTGGCCTACCGCCCCTGAACCCTACTCCTGTGTGGCGGGAGCCTGTCCGCGATCCGTACGCGCACATTCCAACCTACGCCGACGTGCACGAGGTCCCTCGTCATCCCAGCTATTGTCCCCCGGACCCCTACGGTGCGGGTCCGGAGGGAGCCCCGGGTAGGACTAACCCGTGATTTCGAGACTTGTTCATAGTTGCCCGTCGGTAAGTAGTCGTTCGTGTAGATGGTTACCGTAAAAAAAGGGGCTGCTCAACGGCCGTCTTCTTTTCACCATTCTTTTGCGACGCGTCCAAATTTTGCAACGCAGCAAGTTATCTTGTGGCAGTGCCGACCGTTTCACACACCACAGAGGCGAGTTGGCGAATCGTCCGATAGCACGTCGTACCTCCCGTCTCAGCTGACCGGGGACCTTTCTACAGCTCCATCTGCGCTTATCGCTCCTCACGCGACCTCCTCCGGTCTCCTTTTGGCACAGCCCCTCCCCTGTCTCGCTGTGCTCGACGGGCGACGACGAGTGCCAGAAAGCAGCGGTCGGCGCGGGCAAGGGCCATGTCAAGCATGGGGGGCGTGCCTGCGCGGCGCGACATGCGCTCGTACGCATAGGACAGCCTGATGCTCTTGATCAAATCACCTAAAATTTTCCGAAAAAACTCCGGAGGCAATTCTTTGGCCAAAAATCCGGCATGATCGGTGATTGGTGCGCTCTCGTGCGCATGCCAAAAATTTCCGGAAATTAAAATACGACGGCGTCGGGCGTAGCCCCTGCGGTGGCACGCTCCTCGGCGCACAGTACGAATGCCATGCCGTACTGCAGCGCCCCAAGAGGCCCTCCAAAACTTGGCAGTGGTGATGCACCCAATGTGAAAACTCTCAGACACAGTTTCGCGCATGCTGCTGCCTTCTTGCGCTTATACCTCGTGTGGGGCTTCCCGAGTGCTCGACACTGCCGTTCCCTGAAATATACCTCCGATGATGAGGGTCAACACGTGCACTACAGCCTGTCCACGGTGGCATTAAAGTGGATGTGAACGACCGATCTGTCTGTTGTCCCATTCGAATTGCTATTTCACTAACTTGTAATGCGAGCGGTGCTCTGCTGGTCACGTAACCATCCCCCGTCCGTAACAACTCTGAACCAGGACCACGCTCAGCCACCCCCGAAAGTCCGGGGTGAGTCAGATCGTTCAATGGTGCTACCCATTTCCTATGCGTGCGAAGAAATCGGCGTTAGGTCTCCGACGTCTCGTCCATATAGGCGGGAATTGGATGCGTATGTTACGCGTGTTGATAATTAGAATTTTAGCCCGTGGGAGTCAGTTACCGAATGGCGTTGACATAAGACGCTCTCTTGCCGCATTGCAGGCTCGACCACTCGACGCTCAATGATGATGCGGCGTAAGGTATAAAGAGCGGCGTGAGGCGTGTCTGAGGGAGAGCGAGAGCAGTGCAAGTCCATATCACGAATTGAGAGCCAGATCGATGCGCGTGACTCCCTATCTGGTGGTGCCGTGTGCAAAAGTTGCTCTCGAGGCCCCGGTCACGTGAGTGTAGAGTCCAAAATGTCCGGCATGGTCGTCGCTCCACTGACAAATCCAGCATTTTCCGCTCCAGTTCGTCAACCGCGATCCGGATCTGGTTGATCACGCGGTTATCACCTCCTCCTGCGCCTCCGGCAGGAGGGCATGACTCGTACAGGTTCTATATTACTCTGTAGAAGACCCGGCAAACGGCTAATACGAATTGGCCTTGTCAACACGCTCTGAATCATCCGATTCAGATCATCCAACGTACATCTTCAACCGCTCCGGTCCCTTGAGATTAATCTCAAACGAGCGTTAG